>NW_026623482.1:205717-221718 GCF_030028575.1 Malurus melanocephalus | reverse complement strand
CCTGTCAACTACAGTGTGCCATATCCAGCCTTTCCTCAAACTCCTCCAAGGACGGTGACTCCACCACTTCACTGTGTTGTCCACAACAACAAGATATTACCTGCTTGTAATTACACTCTCGAGGGAGACGTTATTTGTTTTATTTCAGAGTTGCACAAGCCTGAGTGCGCAGTGGTATTCCATGAATCAAGCACACAACTATCAAAATTTTTAACTGATTACACACTATAGCAAACAAAAGAATCAGTCGTCATTGGCTACAAGTCGCATAGTTCTCTTATTATCTACCTTCTATTGGTTAATGATTCTCTTGCCTGTCATGCTAATTAGCCCTCATGCTGTCATTATCTTCTTCTGGTACATTGGGTTTCCTGGGTCGGTGGTCAGTGATCAATCTCCCCCTGCCAGAATTACCTCTTACCCAGTTTGAGCTGATTTTGGCATAATTGCTGAGTTAGCTTTATTAGTTTCTTCTTAATGTGAGTTCTGCCAGATGTCCTTGTGGTCCATAATTCTGCACTCTTTGTGTCCACTATCAGTGGGCTTYCTTCTCCCCAAGCTTTGTTAACCTCCCTCTAGGTCTGAGATTATCACAGCATGTGAAACCCTAAACCTTAACAAGGCAATTCTACCAACAAGTTATTTGTTTGTCTGACACCTGGATATCACTTAGAGTTTGCGTGCTAGCTGCTGTTTCAAAATTAAATCTCCTTCTTGYTGAGCTTAAAAGTTTACAAACACAGAACATGCTTACTTGAGCAAACTTTACATGTTCCACATTTTGCAGCACCTCGGCAGTCCATTCCATTATCCAGTCACYCTTTYTATGAAGAAATTCCTCCTGCTGTCCAACCTAAYCCTCCCCTGGCACAGTTTAAGATTGAGCTGGTGTCTTGTGGCTGTTTTTTTGGGAGAAGAGCCCGACCCCCACTKGGCTGCACYCTCTGCTCAGGTTTTATAAGGCCCAGTTAAAATGTCTCAGCTGGTCCATAAGACCAGACCTGCACAGCTGGATTCCAACCCAAATTAAGCCCTCAGATATCCAGGGGGACAAAGATCTCCTTCGTATTATGTGACAAAGTAAGTGCTCAGTGACAACAAGGAGTGGAAGCCTCACCACCACAACTCCTCTGAGGGGCTTGGCTGAACCTTTTMCAGCTCTGTGCTTCCTGTGAGGACAGTCCAGCATCTGTCAAGCCTCAACTCTTGAAAATACTTGAAATTTCMTTCAGAAGTCCCATTTTTAAAAATGAGAAAGCATCTGAATACAATTAAAATTAATTTTGATGACTAGAATCAAAGGTATTGGAAAATCAAAATGTACCAGTGAATGCAGTCAGTGCATTTTGCTATGATGTGGTTTAGGTACATTTAAAACAAATAACTGGCCACAAATTCTTTATTCTTTCTYCAGTGAMTTCAATGTAAACTTCAGCAGGTASAAGATAATCTTACTCTAATTTTAYAACTGTCTTACAAAAGAAACCAGTACTATTCAGGTACTGGAAGTCTCTCTCCATCCTTTCTATTGTCATTGTCCTTACGGAATTTGAGACTGAAATCTCAAATGTACAAAATAACTGGAAAGCATTTTAAAATCACTTCAATTGCAGGTTATAGGAATAACTGGTTTGAAGAGGCATGTCATGTAATCAAGACTGACAAAATGAAACATCTACTGTAATTCTGAAGCTTTTTTTGGCAGATGAGGAAAAGTGTTTTAAAACTTTTGTTAYATAGTCATCAGGACTTGATTGTGTTTTATTTATAGCATAACTCTGAAATTAGTTGGAGAATTATCTGGCAGAAAACACTTTTTTTTTGTTAAAGACAGAATAACATTTCCCAAATTCAGATGAAATTAGCACTTTCAAAGGATGATTCATTGTCAAYATTTAAGCCACTTGATTTTATGTATCTTTCACATTTTTAAGTGATTCTAGTGTGATTTTAGTTTTAAAAGTAGCAAGACAACAGTTGCCTATTGAGTTGTCTTTCGAAATGCAAAATCTTTTTTGCAATGTAAAATGTCACAGCACCATTTTGGGGGAAATTTCTTAAACCTATATTAGCCAACCCATCTGAAAATTTGGAATTTTTTTTTTCCTATGGCAATACAGCCTAAAACTACAACAAAGACATGCACAAAATCACTGTAAAACAGAGGTGTGCTGTTCTCATCAAATGGACTCCCAGTAGCTTCTGTCAGCACTAGAGAAATTGATTGCATAACTAACAGATGGAATTTTCTGGAAAGTGTTCAAACACACACTTTAGACACATTTAAATCCCAGACTTACCCAACAGCTCTTCATGGCCTTGTGCTAAAGAGCACTGTAAGACTTGCTTGAGAGAATATAAAATTCACATGGGAAAGTCTATGGTTTTACCAATGCAAGACAGTGAAAAGCATGCATGTAAACTTAGTTCTTAAACAATCTACCTAAATAAAGAGAAGTTAGTGGTATAAACCATGCAAAATACAAAACATCACTGGGATCAATAGGATTAAATGATAAGCTGAGTTTTGCTTTTTGGACCAGTTGGATTTCTCATACCTCATACCTACCTTCTTTATGTATTTCAGAATATTTTTGGTGTAGAAAAGCCTCCTGAGCTCATTGTGTGATTTATATGATAAAAAAACTTTTACAGGTGTACGGGAAATAAATTATTTACCCCTTAAGAAAAGTTAATTTTAACACTGATAATACTAAACACTGCTGAATTTCTCAGGTATTTAGCATTCCCATTTTATCAGGCTGTTATTTTCATATTTTCCAATTAGATTGAAATCTGGAATAACGAACATTAACCAAGGAGTCAAAGATGACCCACTTTTACATGGCCATTTAGTAGCCAGAACAACTTAGCCTGTATTCAGTCAAAAACATGTTGAGCATGCAGGTCACTGTGACAAAGATGGATAATTAAATCTGAGTAAACAATCTTGCCTTAATAATTTATCCTAGTTTCCTCTGTTGGAGTTGGTATAAAATTGATGCTTCTGACTCACAAACCACAGAAACTTTGAGAGGGAAAAGCAGTAATATCAGATTTTGCTGCAGAGTGATTCCCTAAAACAGGATCTGATGCAGAGACTATTTRCAAAAGCAAAAGCTTTTTTGGTGTTTCCTACCCTCAAAAATTYCAAGCACTGACTGTTGACTGCTAGATTCAGTGCCAGTACTTAAAAATTGGCATCTTCTAGTTTTGTGGTTTAGCTGTGATGGGAAGGAGGGACTGTGTACCCTAATGACAGAGTGTACATGGAAGAGTCTTTGCTGCTCCTTGTATGGGATTTCTCTATATGTTAGTTCAGTGGAGCCAGAGAGATAAATAAGAAACCCTTCTATGACTCGTAAATAGCAAGTTAGATCACCAAAAAATAAATTTCTCCCRAAGTTTGAATTTTCTTAGCACTTACTTAAAATTAGAGTTAAAATAAATTAAATTTCAATTAAATTCACWCCAAACACGAATTTGTAGCAAAATTTGGTATGGAGATYTTMAAAKATGYATTTTTGTTACATTTTCAGATCTTRTTCTTTCCTGACCTTTATATTACACACTTTATATACCCCTGTTTTCAGRGATCAAAGCTTTTGCATGTAGTATTTCATCCAATTAACATTAATTCACAGTGAAAATTTCAGACTTTTCAAACACCAGAGCCATAATCTCCTTAACAAAGCTTGTTTTATTTCACTGCAGAATACATACTAGGTCYATAAACTAGCTGCAGGGGATTCAGCATAATGAACTTCTTTGTATGGATGTCAGAGGAGGGGAAAAGAAATGCTAAATTGTAAACCAAGAAAACATGATTATTAGTGTTTTCTAGACACATTGACTTTATGGAATTCATAGTATTTTTTTTTTTTAACCAAAAAAAAAAAGCTATATTGAAGTTAATATAAACCCTATTCCTTAAAGTTCAGAAGCACTCACTGAGAATGAGGATAATACAATTGAAACACACACAATAATAATAACCAATAACAGTTATTTGGAGAAAATTTACACAGAAAATTATAGTCCCAAAGTACCTCTTACAAGATGACAGAAAAATCAGCACAAAACTGGAAAAACTAGTATAGGGTGATGTTTCCTACAAATTCCTCCTCTTCATAGTACTAATTTTTGTCAATAGCCCCACTGTATTTTKCTACCTGCCATTATATGATTTCAAAGGTAAATTCAACTTATGGATCAAAGCCACACTGGGAACACATGGAGKGAGAAAGGGATAAGGTTCCTTACTGAAGCTTTCCTGAACTTCACAAAGTTCAGGATCTGGTTTTATATGTAATATTTTACCACTTCCTAGTATTTGTGCACTCAGATGGGTAACTTCAGATGGACTTACCCACAGCAGTCAGAAGATTGATAGTTACTACATTTGGGAATGTGCATGTAGTACTACATTCTGTTGCTACCATAGTCTACATTTTCAGCCATTCTTGTTTCTTATTACCCAAGAAAACAAAATATCAGGTTTTTTACCAAATTTTTTGCCAGCAAAATCTGGTAGTCACTGCACTTACTGTTCCTCKCCCTAGTTAGTTGACCAGCAAAGTTCACCAGTCTTTCTAAAGAAACCATCTGGAACTATGAAAGATTGCATTCAGCAAATCTAAGAGCTGGGAAGTTGAAGAAAATGTTGCAACCAAAAATTTTTGCCAATTTTGCCAATTTTTTGGTTTGCAACCAAAATTTGCCAAAAATACCATGGCTTGTCAAATTGTTTGTAATTCTTGGTTCAGATGTGTTGGGGTTTTTAAGAGTATGCACTCTTTTTAAGAGTATACACTATGTGTCCAGYATCAATGGACAGACCTACATCTCTCTTTAACAGACAAAAAATATTTCTATTTTGTCTAAAGAAAAACAAACAGGTGATTTATTTTCTTTTAAAATTGTTAAGGTATGGAAGAGGAAAAATTCTTGTCACTCAGATAGCTGAAAAGGAGTTGATCTTGCTAGATGAAGTTTGCCATGCAGCAGAAGTTCTTGTATTGTTGGATAAAAGGAATAAAATCTGCAATTTAGGGGAGCAGTTGAGTCGTCTTGTCTCTGAAAATTTTCACATGGAGATAGAAATGCACTTTTTGTTCATATTGCATAGATTTGTTTTTCATGCACTCAAATCTTCAAGAAGAAACCTCCATTTTTGTTTGGAAAACRTCACAATCTCACAGGAAGTTGTTCCCATCTCTGCTGGTGTTTGACACAATATCTAGCTGGCTGAAAGATTGGATAAGCAGGTTGCCAGGACTGTCACTACTCTGCCATATAGACTAGCCTGAAATTGGGTTTTGTTGTTTTTTTGTTTTRCTGCAACCCATGAGGTGAGAACTAAAGATTCCAGGAAACACCATATTTTTTTGTAGAAACCTTCTTTGAAAATYCACCAATTTCATGGGATTCCTTAAATAAAATAGCATAAAAGCTCAGCTCCAGAAACAAATGGGGAAAAGAGCTGTCATGCTTGTAATTTTGGATGTTAAAACCTGAAGGTTAAAAATCTCAAAGAATAATTCCTGCTCCTGAGCTGCACTTTCCTTTGCCAAGAAACTATTTAATAAAAAAATCTGAGTCCAAATACACACTTTGTAATGAACTATCAATCCATTTTCCTCTCAAAAGCAACCAACCAAATAATGTTAGGGAAGCACAAGTGCATTTTCTGATTGCCTTCTCTTCCAGATCTTGGCAGTAGAAAATGGGTTGAGAAGAGCCCCTGTTCCAATATCAACTCTGCCCTTAGAAAACAATGATACATCACTTTATTCTTCTGCATTGATCAATCTCCTTCTCACCTCATTGTATTTCCTTGTATCTCATGCACCAAATGCTCCAAGTTTGATAATTCAGTATCATATCAAGTGCTTTTCTGAAATCAATAARCATTACATGCACTAGAATGCCTTTRTATAACATGGATGCAATTACAGTGGGTTTGGGTATMAGGTTTGTCTGACCTGATATGTTTTATTAACCTACAGTTCTTACTGTTTGTTGAGCTTTTTCACTCTATAGATTTATACATGAATTGCTTGGCATTTTAGTCTTAAATTAAGCCCATGTAAAGCTCAAACAAATTATTGTTGTTTCCCCATTTTTTCTGTTAAAAACATTTTCCTGTACTTGTTCGACCAATAAGCTTTTATTATTCTTATTTTCATATATTCCTTTTGTTTTGTACTGATTTGAAAGTACACGTAAAGAAACTAACTGGTTTACATAGCCCAAGTTAAACATTATATTTAACCTTTTTGTGACATCTTGGGCTTCAAATATATACCTCCTGCTGATACTACTTTTTGCTGGCTTCTCTTTCCTGCAAACAGCACTACATATATTGCTTGATTTTCYATAATAATTTGCCCACTGTAGCTTGTAGACTGGCCTAGATGAAAAAAGAGACAAACACTGACATGGCAAGTTAACCCTAAGTTGAACTTCTAGCAGAGGAAGTTCTACGAGGAGAAAGAAAAGACCCATTAAGGGAATATTGTGGCTCCTCTCTAAACAGGAAACCTTTGTCAAGGTTATAATAGTGCTAGTTTTTGGTCAGAGGTAAGCTTTTCTGGTAGGTATTGTATAGGAGTCCTGGCATCACAACCCTAATTTCCAGTTCCTCTTAATAAGGTGGAGTCACATCAGGATGCAAGTGTGATCGCTCAGATCTGTGGCTGTAGTGGAGCTCAATACCAATGCCAAACCAYAATCTATTTTAATTTTAATCTGACATACACAGTCCTAGGAAGAAGTAAATGCATCATGTTCATGGCGTATCCATGCACCTGATCCTGGCAAATATAGTAGCCTCAATTCAGGCTTGAAGATTTSCTGYCAATAGCTGGTGATTTCTCCAGTAGCTTCTCTGGATTTCTCTTTGCCAGACCATTTGGCAAAATATCCYGTGTCTCTGTACAGARCCTCCTCAAAGATGATGACTGGAAAATAYTGTAATTTARYAAGATAAACAAATAAATAGTTTCCTCAGCTGTTCTACCTACAAAACACAACATGCAGCTTATTATTCAAATTATTATGCAAATTATTTTGATGATCTGTTGGAATGCCTGGCACAAGAGCTTCGTGSGTGGGAAGAAAACTTTTGCTCTGGTGATTGCTTGCAGATGAGTGCTTTGAGATAACAGGAGTAATAAAATACTTTACTTAGGTAAAAATGGATTCTGTGCAAATTCCTGACAACCTGGAAGTTTTACTTTCCCTGCATTGCAACATTACTGAGACCTACATGTTTGTTGCAGGATGGATTAGCTTTKAAAGATTAGATAAGGATGTGGATGGGGAGATGGATAAGAATGGARTTACTGATGATCCAAAGTCATCTTTACACTTCATTAAGCAACTGAAAGCTAAACAAGAGGTTGTCACACTMGAATGAGCAACAACACTTCCACATTCATGTAGTTTGATTCCTTTCTTCTCARCTGAAGCTGGGAGTGGCGTGTGATGGGCAAAAAAAAAAAAAAAGCAGAGTGAAGAACACAGAACATTTTTATTTTTAAGGTTGCTGAATGCTTGCCTTTAGAAGCCATTTCCARTTGTGTTCAGCAGAAGTTTGCCAGCTCTTAACCATTTGACGAGTGACTTCTGGTAGTTTGATGTTACACATGCATAATGAATGGGAATTAAATACAAGATGACTTTTCTAAGTGAGAGGAAAGGGAAAAAAGGGTCCATCAGGTGCACTCATGGCTGAACCTGCATCATAATAAAGCCTAGATGTCTATACCCTATACCTCCAAGGGACTCTGTCTTGTGTGTGCTACAGTTCTGACCCTTGGAGCACAGCTACTGAGTCTCACATTTTCAGATAGCATAAAGTGTCAAATTTGAGCTGGACTTCTCTACAGAAACACCTTCCCCACACACACACTCCCCTCTTCCTGATCCCAAATTCTCTACCCTCCTCCACAAGACACAGGGGGGTAGGGAATGGGGGCTGCAGTCAGTTCATCRCACCTCATCTCTGCTGCTCCTTCCTCCTCTCACTCTTCCCCTGCTCCAGACTGGGGTCACTCCCACAGGAGACAGTCCTCCAKGAACTTCTCCAACATGGRTCTTTCCCTTGGGCTGCAGTTCCTCACCAACTGCTCCACAGATCTTGCCAGGAGCCTGCTCCAGGGCCAGCTTCCCAYRGGGTCCCAGCCTTCTTTGGGCATCCACCTGCTCCWGCAAGGGTCCTGCAGGTGSATCTCTGCTCCACTCTGGATTTCCATGGGCTAAAGGGACAGAGCTGACCCACCATGATCTTCACTGTGGTCTGCAGCAGTGCCTGGAGCACCTCTTTTCCTTTCTTCTTCACTGGCCTTGGTGTGTGCAGGGCTGTATCTCTCACCTACTCTCTCTCTTTCCTCCATCTGCAAGTGCTGCTGCTCCCAGAGCAGGTTTTTTCTCTTGTTAAATGTTACCTCAGTGACACTCCCAGAGGTGTTGATGGGCTCAGCCTTGGCCAACAGAGGGTCCATCCTGGCACTGGTTCTGCTGGACATGGGGGAAGCTTCTCACAGCYTCTCACAGAGGCCACCACTGTAGCCCCCCACTACAAAAACCYCAAACCTTGCCACACAAACCCAATACACTGGCCATATATATGATACCACAGAGGCTTTTTTTTTTTTTCTTTTAGTAAAATACAGACATTCCACTCAATCTTTATGACTTGCTGTGGGTTCACATAGAGACAAAAACCAATGTGAGGCACATCTGTGTAAGGACATGTGCTTGCAGTATATGAGAGAATAGTGCACTTAAAACATTTGGCTCGATACAGCTCTGCACTCTGCCTTGCCACACTGAACAAATCAAAARTAGCTCCTAAGAATAGCATTCATGATATATAAAAAACAAATGAACACATCTCTTGGGGAGCAATTTCAAGGAAGCTAAGAAGCTGAGACAGCTCTGAGGAAGAGTCTACATCCTGGCCCCAGCCAAAAGTCACTCAGCTAATCTAAAAGTCACAAGCTAAGTCTTGCTGATGCTGAGGTTTGAGAATCAAAGGGYGCCCAGCAGTTAATGGCTCTAGATAAGCCAGCCCTGAGTTGTCATGGTGTGCTGTCTGCAGTGGCTGGACTTTGCAATGCCATTTAATTTTGAACTTCAGGTACCAGAAGTGGAAAGTACAGCTGGTACCTGTATKRGGCTCACACCTTACCATGAGCACTYCAGYTGCATCAAGGGGCTGCTCAACCTCCCCTCATCCCTTTCCCAAGTACATCTCCTTGCCCAGCCGAGGGCACAAACCCAGCCTCAGGCTGTGCCAGCTTAGGGAGCTGATCTGCAGAAGCAGAGAATTCCCTCTCCTTATCAAAACAATGGAGAGAAGAAGTTACAGATCCCCTCTAGAGCTGCAAAGGAACCAGAGTCTCATCCTTTCAGCATGAGACTTGTTCAGCCATGTTACAGGATCTCATCTACTGTAAACATAGCAGTGACTCTCTGATTCTCTGTTGGTGAGTCCCTGAGTTCATTGAAATCAGCAAACTATAAAGCAGATTTAGCTTTATAGTTACACCAGTTACAGCTTTCAAAGGAYAGTCAGGATGACTTCCCTCTGAAAAATGGCATGGTGTTTTCTACCAGCTACCACCTAAATTGCCTTCTCTTGAGAAGATTTCAGTGTGCTATGATAAATCCTTTTGGGAGACACTACATCTCAATACAAGGGAGCACCAACACCAGTCCTGTACCAATCAAGATTTTCCCTGAACTGATTAGAAGACCTTTATTGCCCAGTAGAGCAATCAAGACAAGTACACATCCATTTTAAAAACAAACAAAAACAAACAACCTTTGTAATCTTATGGCTGTAAATACTCATTTTATTGAGTGACTAACATTCCCCCTATGGAGCAAAGCAGCTATTGCATCGAAGAGTCAGTCATTTAGTCAGAAAGGCAAACACTGGCATTGCCAGGAGAAAGAAGAGTTTTTATAACCTTTAAAGCAGCATAATAGAACTGCACCTCCTGCTACCTTTCCAGCTGGCAGTGTAGCACAAATGGGTTTTAGCCACCACTCTCTGGTATTTCAGTGGGCACATCCAGCTGCTTCAGAACTCAGGCTACTTCATAAGAGGAAGATAGTGATCACCCCCAAACAAGCAATAGAACTAAAACTGAAGCATCTCCATRTTATTGTCAAATACAATGCTGTTTTAAAAATAATGGGAATGTAATTGCAAATAAAAGCAGGCTGGGTGAGGCAGGTAACACCTTAACAAGTGATATTTGCAGGACTTGGCTTGAGAGCAGCCTAGAATGGTCCAGTCTTACTGCAAGCTCCATTCTGTGCTAAAGAAGGCACTTAAAACCAGCTACAGTGGTTTTATTTTGCTTTAATCATTAATCAGAGGCAAGTAAAATGCAATGAAGGGAAGCAAACGTGCACTCCACCGCACAAATACAAGCAGGTATTTGAAAAGCAGGCCAGGTTACCATGGCTAATTCAGGGGAATGGAGCTGGGGCAGAGGAAGGAGAGGATCTTGGAAGGCAAAAATTTGCTTTCATTGGGGAATTACATTCACAGCAGAGATTCCTGAGTTTTTACTTCACATAAGCAAAAAATGTCAYGGTCTGTGCTGAAGGTGGCTTGATATGTTACAGTATGGGATTAGGTTATTTGAGATGTGAGGTTTTAGACACCCTGGTGCTGGAAACATTCCTGGAATTACCTCCACAAATCTCTTCCCTTCAGAAGGCACTAATTTTCCTGTGTCACTGCAGTCTAACTTCCTCAGCAATATAGTGCTGCAAGCCTGTCTTAGTTGCAATGAGTACATCAGCACTGAAGGCAAACCTCTCTTGCAAGGCTGACAGTGCAGTCCTCCAAAAAAAAAAAAAAGATTTGATGAGGAAGGAGAGAGTCCAGGCTGGTCTCCCATTCACATTCTTACTTTGAAAGTGTTTTTATAACCATCAGTCCTGAAAACTGAAAGTGAGATCCAAAAGAAGAGTTTAGRAAGGGGGAGAGAAAACAGGTTGTTTCATTGATTGCTAGATTTGTAGATTATGGCTATTAGTAAAAATGACAGCACCTCTCATCGATGGGGTACAGGCTCAAAGCCTATTAATGCACTACAAGTAACATGATTTGGGGATCTGAAAAGAGAGAAATCACAGTGTGAGATTTAAATCCTACTTTGTACTTTGAAAGCCGCAGTTTCAAGAGGGAGAAGTCCAATACGGCCCATTCACATGCTAATTCACTTGTTTCAACAAACTGGTATTCTCCTTCACCTCTTCACATCAGCATAAAATGAGAAGCTTGAATCTGCATTTTTCAAAAGACAACCAGGTTTCAAAATTTCCAAAATGCAACTATTCARCGATGGTTCATACATGCTAAATGCCAGAGTATTGTAAATGCAATACTCATTTGCCTCCTGAATCCAGAATGTAATTTCCATTTTTATTTTAATCGCTAGTGATCCATTGTTCCAAGTTTCTTTAAATAAATGTCCCCCACTGCTGCCCATAGCTTCTGCAGAAACAATTTTGAATATTTTGCAGGCAAAAATAGCAGATGTGTTGAAATTTATGCCTTCCCTCTCCAGAGTAGATGACTGATGAAATGCATATATCCCAGCCTGTGGAAATATGAACCAGAAATAAATAGCAAATGAGATTATCCTTAAATTGATTTCTCTGCAGTACATTCTGATTAACCAGCAAATCAAAGATTTTTTTTTTCCAGCTGCTCCACAAAGATCACATTCTTCATTCTCTGCATGTATGGTTTCTGGTACATAAGTGCTTCTTTCAGTTATCGGATATCTAAGGGCTTTTCTGCTCTGCTATCCAAAAAGCTTGGTCTTCTTCCTTTCTGTCTGARCTTTCAAAAGGTAGAGTCTAATATTCTCTTTGTTTTCCTCACAAGACTCCACCACAAAATTTGTTGTTCGGATCTGTTGTAACCTATTTCAAAATCAGCAGTCTTGCTGAAACCATTCTGGTGCACTTGGTCCTTCTCAAGGTATTAACACAACCCCTAGGACAATGTRTCTAGGCCAGTGGGATGTTTTCTATCACTAGAAGATTTTTTTCAGWAATCAAAGCCAGTGTGTTTATCTGATAGGCCACCTGTGATATAATCAGTGGTTACTCAAGGATTCTGCTGCTTGTATCAAGAAGAGCTACCCACGCTGAACTTCATGTTGGTACCAAAATATCCAAAGCCAGTGCTGAAACCTGCCCTAATCATAATTTACCCCTCCACCCCGTGTTAATGATCAGTATGACACCATTCTGGATGTCATGACAAAGAGCAATGTTATGTCTTTACCATTGTTCTGGTGGGAATGTGCAACTTTCAGATGCTAAACAGCAGTCCAGATGTTTGGCTGCTGGTGACCCAAGGTTTTGCTTTTGCAGTGGCATAGTTGTGATGCCTTGACTGAATTTTGCTTAAAAACTCCTTGTCYCACTGCAAGAAAGAGTGTAGGCTAAGGCCACATGAAAGCAAGTTCMCAGGCAGAAGTGAAATTGTAAAGGCAATAACAGCCGGAAAATACTGGGGAGGGGTGAAAGTTGCAACACCCTCAGAAAAAAAGCAGAGACTCAGCAAACAGCAACTTGGCCAGATGAGGGATCAGAGAAATGAAAACTGCCCCCYGACCACCAGCCTGCCTGGTAATGCTCATAATAATTAGCTGAAATAGCCTGTATTTAAGAACTAAAACCATAGATAATACCTGAGTAACACTAGCTGAGTATCCTCTTAGTTGTACCTGTGCAATGTGTGTGTTAGCTGATACAAGTATTTGTTGTGTGTTTCTAAACYTTGCAGTCTTTTGGCAGAGAAGAAAGTGCCCAAGAGAAAATGACCCTTTGAGAAAAAATTGCAGGTKTAATATAGAATTTCTCCCGTGTCTGGTACCATGCCCATCAACACTGCAGAAGAACAAATCCCTGAGACAACCCCGACTGGTTCCTCATAGAGGAGCAAGGACAAAGGAGGGAAGAAAAGTATCACACAGCAGACACATTCTGACTAATCAATGGAAAAATTCTCCACAAGCTTTAATTCAAAGGAAACAACATACAGTCTAGAGATCACTGACAGACAAATTCAAGAACTGGTCCTACATGACGATTGGGAGAAATTTCATTTTAAATATCAGGAACAGTATCTCCACATGCATTTGACTAGTCGAGTTACATCACAGGTACAGTGCAGGGGTGTAGAAGGATCTCAGTCAAGTGAATCTCCGTTAGACAAGTTTTTGTGAGAACAAAAGCATGAATTGCTGTTACTGAGCAACCCAGACCACAAGATAGAGCAGAGTGAGATGATAGAAAAAGATGAGAAAGAAGAGGACGTGACTACAGCAGTGTAACATGTACCAACTAACCATAAAGAAGAAACATAGTAAAAAGCAAAAACAAAAAGCAATTGAAGAACAATAAGACGATTAAAGAAAATGCAAAATGCTGAGAACGTTAATTTAAAACTACGAAGCATGCAAAAACACGCTTTTGCAAATATACCAATCATGTGCTAAAATGTAATAGACAGACTGTTAAATTAACCAATAAATAATTACTAATCATATAAAAAGGCATTACTAATCATATAAAGAGGCTAACTTATGAAAGTAGATAAAAAGGAACTTATATTAAAAATAAACGAATCATGCTCATCATATTAGTGTCTGCGTGACCTTGTGTCCCYGTCAACCAGAATCTGGGTCTGCTTTGAGGACTTGGTGTTTAAATTGTTCACATTTTTAACTAGTTCTAGGCTGGTCCCGAGGGCAGGGACAGCTGGGGAGCTCTAGGTGCACTCCTGGAGCACATTTCCCCCTGTAGTTTCCTGCAGTGAGCATCCTTTTGGAGTGCTCAGAGGTCAGCCCCCCTGGGCAGCCCAAGGCATCATTAGAAACACGATTAGGAGATTTGCTTCACACGTGCTAATCCAATTTAAAACATTACTGTAGACACAATCAGACTGACAAGCTGTAAAAACGCATCCCTGAGGAGTTGTTTGCTTTGTGCAAAGGGAGAGGATTTCAACACAAGCTGGAGAACGAGATCAAGGTCCCAGCACCACGTCTCCATGAGTATAGAGCCTCACACTCCGTAACTTTCTTGTGTTGGCAAGGATGAAATTCAAGGCAAAACGTGCGATAGGAATAAATTCACTGAATTTTTGATTATTGCAACACACAGGAGAATTGTGTGCAGAAGGAGATGGAGTGCTCACCTGGCACCCATCACCTGCTTTCATTTACATTTTTGCCTCTGGAGGGATGGTTAAGAGGCAAACAAGACTTGATTCATACTGTTTATGCTACTGGTATTGGTGATAACAACTGTGAGTCCTTTGGGGACTGCAAGCAAAARGATTAAAGTGACAAAAACATTCTGTAAAAACTGTTCTTTCAAATCAGTACCCAGGAGGGGCTGCACCACGCATTTTTTCCCCCTCAAATAAAKCAAAAATCCCCCTAACCTTCCAGATGTGTGACTGCTGCTGGAGTGGCAGCCGGGGTCGGATCGCTGCTTGCAGAAAAGCAAGCCGAAAACAAGACGTCCTCCAAAATTAAAGGCGGCGATATCACTTAACAATATCTGAAGGCAAAGAAATTGAGCCTTTTGCGCCAATAATAAATTGTGAGCTTACTAGCGAAGGGAGAAGGCTGCGATAAAAATACAATGCGCAGACAGGCAGGGAAGGATTCCCGGTGCCCGTGGGGAAGCGCTGGGTCGCGGCAGAGCWGTGAGCGATCCAATTGTGCCATCTACTGACTGAGAGCCTGTGGAGAGCCGCTCCTCCCGGCTCTGGGCTGCGRAACATCTGTCCCTGCCAGATTGTGGTGGTTTGAATGAATTTAATGGGAGCAAAATACTCCCAAGTTCCAGCAAACCTGCCCCCCCACCCTGGGTCCTAGAGACAAACTTTTCCACAGAGAGGAAAGTGAAAAGAAAAGGGGAAAAAACCTATTTATTTAAAATTATAAAAACAAAAAGAAAAACCTGTGGAATCAGCTGTTGATCCCAAAGCCTTTCTCTTCCCTCCTGGGAGTGGCTTCCCCCCCCTGGGCCTCCAGAGGGGTTGGACAGAGTCTCTCTCCAGTGGTTCACTGAAGGATCTTTCTCGCCTCTCGTGCCACGAGAATCCTCCAATTCTCAGATGACGAAGAAAAAATATTCGAGGAAAAACAAGTCCAAAGAAAGGGGAAAAAGGAGCAGTCCCAGAGAGCAGACAGCTTCTTTTCCACCGCTGATCCCAAGAGAGCCTCCCGGGAAGGAAAAAAAAAAAGTGTGTGTCTTGTCCCTTTCCCTCCCATTGTCCTTGAAGGGAGGAACATCACCAAACAAACCAGAGCAGTCTCGACTAATGTATAGTTACAGAAGGGTTGTTTCACTTTCCTCTGACATAAGCAGATGATAGGAATACAATACTCAGCTAACCTAGGCCGGATGGGTCAGTGTGTAGTTGTTGGAAATCTGTTTTTTGGAGAAGGTAAGAGGGTGTGGGGTCTGCCTTTGAGACTCCTTATCCTTAGGTGGAGTCCCCAAGTATTCGCTCCGTAATCTGTGACATAACTTGGGTGCTRCAGTAAATTCCTCATCTGGAAGAAATGTAGAAACAGGAGGTGGGGTGTGGAAGTGTGACACAAAATTATTTTATCATATTCTTTTTTTTATTCCTTTTGTTCTAGCAGTGGTGGGGAATTCTCTCAAACACACTGATTTTTACTTCATTAGCAGAATTAAGTTTCTTGTCATGATATAGCACTGAGGTCCTCAGAGAGACTGCAATAAAAATAAATTAAATGGGAATGAACTGTATTTCCCATCAYGACACAAACTTCAGCCTATTTTGCTACCCCAGTGATGGTGTGCTGGAACCTCAGAGGCTGAGGCTGCTGGGGATTCCAGCTGCAATCCTTGGTGATTGACACACCTTCACTGGCATTTCTCTGGTGGCTCCCCTTCCCTAGCTCTGTTTACCA
>NW_026623482.1:202782-205389 GCF_030028575.1 Malurus melanocephalus | reverse complement strand
CTTCTGTTAGAATTCATCCTTTGATGTACCTTAGAAAAGCAAGATGTGTATCAGTTCTCTGATAAAATTTAATAGAAAGACAGGACAGTGTAGAACACACACACAGGTATTCTTCTACTTACAATATAGAGCAAACACAGAGATGGAAGAGGCAGGTAATTGCACATGCTTGCCATTACCAACAGCTGGAAAAGAGAAAAATCCCTGCAAGCAGCTCAGGGATGTGGCATATTGCCAGGAAATCAAGCTGTAGCTTCCCAGGAATGCAGGAGTTCAGACAGGGAAAAGATGGCATTAAATTTTACTAATCCTCTCTCAGTGCAATTTTTTTAGTGTGACACGACTGCAGGGTTCTTCACCCAGCTTCAGGTGGCAGAAAAGTATAGAAAGAAGATTAGAAAGTTCGACAGTAATTGAGCACATGATTTCAAAGAAAAAACAAACAGCCAGCTGACACTTAGTCACGCTTATCTCACCTTTCTTTAGGACAGGGTTTCAGCAGGATTGCTTACTCATGTGRAATGAAAGCACTGATAGCAAGCCTCATCTCAGCTACAACTGTTTACAGAGGATTTGTTGTRGTGTCAGGGAAATTTGTTTAGTCTGTTAGTGGAAATCCTGCTTGAGGATGGGATAAGGTCAGTAATATTAGCYAAATCCTATTAAACTAATAAAGGATTCAGATCACCTCCTCAGAAAGAGCCATTCAAAGAGAGGGCTTAAGTCTAGAAAATTAAGAATGATAAATCTGAATAAAATCCTTTTAATCTCTCTCCATTTATCAGCATTCTTCTCCTTCATGGAGAGACAGSATAAAAATGATGGGTTGCTGGCAAAAGACTAGCATTGTCTCTTTTTTAATGTTACAGAAGCAATTCAAAGTCCCACTAAAATCATTACAAGAAAAAATTTAATTCATTTCTGACATAATTATACTGACAGCAAAGACCATCTGCCAAGGTGGTCTGGGGCAGGAGACTGCAGTCTTTGGGCTTCCAACAACAAAATTTCAAAGGGAGGAAGGAGCATGAAAGAAGATGTTTTCTAGTAGAAAGCAGCATGAAACCAAAAGGATAAGAGAAGAAGAAAACCATTGGTTAAGTTTTATCACTTTAACCTCATCCCCAGACAGGCAACAGGCAGAACTTGGTCTGCCAGATGATCTAAAAGCTTTGATCTTCCTTGCTTGTACATTGTGGGCTCTTCAGCAGCTCCTAATGCAGAAAAAAAATATCCCCAAGTGTCCAGGTGTGTCTTCTGTAACACCAGTAAGAACCAGAGTGAAATGGCCAATCTGTTCCTTGTGAAATAAGGGTTACTTCACCAGAACTTGAAATTTGATCTTTTTTAAAAGTAGAGGATAAGGTGCATGAAGAAAATAAATAGCTTCAGGAGAACAAGCAATCATCTCCAATCTAAATCATTAATACTGACGTATTAATTCCTCTCACTCAATTGACCATGCTCTCTTTTCCACATTAAATATGAGCACTGAGGGGGATGCTCCTTGCAAGAGGGGGAAAGAAGATGGTGTCACAACCTCTGGGTACTTGTTTAGGAGATACTGCCCATAACCAAAGCAATCAGATCAGAGGTGAACAGCTTCTTTTGAAGCACAGAAACCACACCAGCTGATGTCATGAACAGAAGTAGGCAGGTGAATAGAAACAGGACAATAGAAAAAGGGATATGAGACTTGCAGCCCAGAATCTCACCAGCGGCAGTAGTTCACATGCAATGAGCTTTAAAAAGCAAAAYTGACCCAGAAAGGGAGTAATCATCAGTTTGCATGAAAATGCAAATCCCTACCATCTCTGTGTGGCACTTCTGGCAGCGTGAATGAGCATGGACACAAATCAAAAATGCTTCCTCTGTGAAAGAAGAAAAGTGCTATTTACATTCATCAAAAAAATGCATTGAGAAGAGAAAGCTCCAAACAATTATGGTACTGAAAGTGTTCAAAACAGATTACCTAAGTTAGATATACTAATCCAGTCAGGGAATTCCCAAGAGCTGACTCACAAGTACCTGGAACACAATTCCTATCTCAGTGCAAACAGTTGCTGTAGATATCTGCGGACACGAGAGAAGAGAGCTGCCCAGAAAAAACCACATTTCCATCCCAGGGCTTCTCAGGGCAGCTTTCCTGCCTAAAGAATGCTGCTTCACAAAACTTTGGTAGATCAAATGCCATTTAAATCTTCCCTACCTGTGATAGATTTTTTTTTTGTGTGGGAGGCTCTTCTTGGAGGTCTTAGAGGGCTTTAAAGGCAAAGCTGTGAGAAAAGGCAAAGACAAACCCCAAACTTGCCAGTCATGGGCAAGCAGAGCTTACCCACCACACTGTCACTGCTCCWGACTGAAACTGGAGCTCTTGCAGGCTGCCTGCTCCCATGGAGAGAACTCTTCTCCTTGTYGGTACCTGTCAAATCACACCCTGCTTGTCAACAGCCACAGCACWCTGGCTACCGGGACTAACCCTTGGGTGGAGTTGGCTACTGGAGATTAAAGTCACCCCTCTCCTTTTCGAGCCCCGTGGTGACAGGTCACTAATGTACTGAGTTGTACTAATGCCATCCTCTAAACTAAAAGGATAGCATCATTTAC
>NW_026623482.1:200068-202725 GCF_030028575.1 Malurus melanocephalus | reverse complement strand
AACCAACCAAAAAAAAAAGAAAAAAACAAAACAAAAAATCTGGTTTGTACCAGCTGCTGTTATCCAATAATCACAGAATAATCTGAGTTGAAAGGGTCCCACATGGATCATCAAACCCAGTTCTTATGTGCATGGCCACACGGGGATCAAAGCCACAACCTTGGCATTACTGGCCTCGCTCTCTGACCAACTGGGCTGTGTCAGGATGTTAGAATTGGTGATAATCAGCATTTTGACAATAGCTRAAACTAATTTGTTTGTGTTTTCCAACTACACTTTTTTTATCCCATGTATACATCTTCTTTCCTAATTAATTGTCCTACCTGGATATTCTTTCTAAGTACTACAGGACRTTCACATTCCTAGGAATGCCCTGAAAGATCAGAACTTGTGCCACCTGAGAAGGTGCATTGCAAAGTTTGCAGAGCTCAGGCTCAATCTCTAATCAGTTTATCATCTCCTTTTAGGGATAATAGAAACAAATAATTCTAGGAAGATCTGCATTAACAGGAGAAAGAAGAAAGAAATACAGCACATCTCAAAATTTAAAAAAAACAAACAAACAAACAAAAAAAAACTACTCACCACCCTAGAAGATAATGGTTTAATTTTTCCAAATTAGCATTAAAAAGTATAACTCTTTGGAGAAACAGTCTGAATAAATACAAGACCCCCCTACACAGCAGATACCAATAATGAAAGGATGGTAATRGAGCTCTGGGGAAACCAAGCACACCACTTTCATGCCAAGGAAATTAGTCCTTCTACCATTAGCCTTTACATAGGTTTTGATGTTATACCATGTGTTAATTATTTCCAAATCACAAGTGCAAACACTCACCCTGATTGGAAAATTAGCAGATTTCAAACTCAGGTAATTTTGCCCTAATGAGGAACTTGTTGAACTGAATTTAACAATTAGCTCACACCCTTTGCTAGCTGGGTATGACAAGGCTACAGGGAGACGCTGAAACTCAAAACTCATCTCTTTCAGTAACTGGCAATAAAGGATTCATATAAATTCAGAAGTTGTTCCCATGTYACTTTTAGTTCCTGCTTTGTCTCTTAAGGCAGGGATTTTCCAAGGGTGACAGATGAGAAGGTGCTGCCTATACTGAACAGCTCTCCCTTTTGCTACCAAGCCTCTGCAACATGAATTCCACAGCTTAAAAGAGTTAAACTCCTGATTTATTGGTMAATATGCACAACCCGTGGGTAGAGCTAACAAGCAAATGTGTTTGCCACCCTTGATAAGGCACCCGAGCAGCCAGGAGSGGAAGGGTTGGTTCTTGTGGCTGCTTGGAAAGGGCTGATCCTTGACATTGCTCAATWGGGCTACTTGGTTTTGTTTCTCCAGAATTTCGTATGGTTTTTGTGTTGTTTTTCCTCATTGAGAACCCTTGAGCTGCCCATTGTCTCTGTGCCAATGTTCTGCCCGTTGCCAGTGATTTTATCTTTCTCCCTGTGGCTCTGTTATTCTGTGGCACAGAATATCTTGCAATGCATCCTCACAGCATAGCAGCTCTCCAAGATATCTGAACCAATTTCAGCTTGTACCAAAACTGTTCCTTAGTTCCCACATGACATCTGTGATSTGATGCCTGAATCTTTAGAGGGGAAACTGATACTTTTCAGCTGCTAAATTGCACTAAAGAAACAGCATTAATTTTATCCTACCACTAGTTCTCCACATTTGCTGTGACCCTACCTGCATAATGAACGTTGGGCAGCTAGGTCTTAGAGAATTGGGCCTATGTGTAGTTGTGAAAGTAAAAAACATCTGCAAACAAAAAGAAAATCATCTTTGTATAATTCTCTCTCCTTAGAACTGACMAAAACTGTCCAAAATATTGTCAAGATTTTTCTGATTTCTCCCACAAAAATGTAAATGTTATTCAATAAAATCTTCTTCCCATTTTTCAATGCACTTTTTTTCAGGAAGGCTTCCCTTTCCTGGTTTGAACAACAATAAAAAGTGTTCTGAGACTTCAAGCCACACACCAACTGCTCAATTATTTGTCAGTAAGTGGCATCAGTAGAGGTGTGACAAACTTCTTTTACGTGTAAAGAAATGGTACCAAAYTGAGAAATGGAGGGGAAAAAAGAAAAATAATATTCCACAAAAAAAAAAAAATTTAAAAAATTGAGTTTTGCATTGTTTTGATTGTCTTTTTATTGTCATCCAGYGCAATGTAGAGAAGTCCTCTAGATTTCCCTGCCTTGGTTCCATTTTGCTRAAACAAAGATGATCATGCTGATTCAGATAACTATTAGAATCATCTAGTTGTCAGTTTTCAAGGGATCTAAAGCAATTAAGAGGTCAGTAGGTTATCTAACCCTCTTCCCCATAAATCGTCAAAAATAGTCATCTGTTTTACCTGGGAGCTAAGGAGGTGCAAGAGGATTCATGAGCTGTCCTGAAGRAACATGTGAATGGCTGTCAGCAAAAGCAGCAGTTTTCTTTTGGAAGGGTAAGGAAGCCAAATGCTTCAAAATATTCAAATTATTGAATTGGTGGAGTTGTTGCAACAGACCTATTCTAGCATTTGCATTAGGTGTGTAGCAAATGGCTGCTGCCTTCTCAGTTATCCGTGAGTCCTCAGGGCTTCTCTGCTGCTTTCACTAAATCTATCTATGCCCTAACTTGTCCAATTTAC
>NW_026623482.1:186707-199129 GCF_030028575.1 Malurus melanocephalus | reverse complement strand
GGCTTCCCCTCAACGCCTTCCCCATCCTCAGGGCCAAATTTGGGTATTCTCTAATTTCATGGTATCACCCAACTTCACCCAACTCACGCATGTTGCTGTGAGTATTTTTTCTTGGCCTTTCTTTGCAAACAGACATTGCACAGAAAGCAGGCTCTGGCTCTGCAGGCTTGACCCCTGCACATCCTCCCTCAGGGGCACCCACAGGATTTTTTTCTCTCAAGCAGGGAGAACAAAACAGAGCCAATTGGAGGGTGAGATGTAGGCATAGAAAATTCCACAGCCAGCAGAGCACCCTCTTAACACCTGAAACACATCCTTTGGATATTTAGTCATTTGGTGAGCCTTTGGTGAGAGGCCTGAGACATGAGAAACACAAAGGTAGGACAAGCTTGCCTCGCAAAGAGCTCTGCTGAGGGAACTTTTTCAAGGTGCCAACGCTGCCCATGAAGCCCACCCCTGGTCTCCAGCATTCATTTGAGAGAACCTGCACTTTTCCCTTGAAAAATAATTTATGTGAAYAGGAGGGATTCACCTAGCACTGCTYTAAAGRTAATATCTTGAAGGACAGGTGGAAAAGAGCACACTGAGCAGCTTCTGTTTGCCAGCCCAATCCTGCAACACTGCAAGGTGTTAGAGATTCTCCACATTTGTGTGTGGAGTGTATTCCTCTACATGACACTCCAGGAGATTTCRTTGCCACTGTTCACCCTCCTGCCTGCATCTTTAGCACATGGACACCCAGAACATGTTCCTCACCTTTTCCCAYGTTCTAATGAATTATGGCCACGTGCCTGAAGCCTCTAAACCCTCAATCACAAGTCTCTGGGTTTGCCTATCTCTGTTTAATGTTGTTAATCACAGAAAACACTGATAAAATTACCTTTGCCCTTCCTCACATGATAATCTCAGGCAAACACGGCATAAAGGTTACACACTCACCCTAACACTCATTACTTTACAAAAGCTGTATAAAACAAGCTGTGAAATTTATCTTCTAGCTCTTGTCAACTGTTTTCAAATACTTCAATCACAAACACGTAGTTGAAAGCGCCCTGARAGGGATGGTTATCAGAACTGAGACRGGAGGAATTTCCGGCTTTCTGTTTTGTTTTTCCATCCCCAGACTGACTAAGGTCCAGCTTGGAGGTGGTGACCTGCAAAGTTTTCATTTCAAGAGTGCCTGAATGAAGGCTCTGCAATGGAGGCCACAGCTACTGCTCTGAGCCTGAGGTGGACAAGAAAATATTAATTTAAAAAAAAAATAACCAACAACAACAACAACAACAAACCCCAAAAACCAAAAACAAACAAACAAAAAAAAACCCATAACAAAACCAAATTTGTAAGAATAAATTCACATCAGCTGTGACTCAGGAAAGCTCTTAAACATGCAGTTTTAGAAAATGTACATCTAATTTTGCTCTGAAAATGTTTCTGTATGAGTGAACGATGTTTGGAATGAGATCTCCATGACTGTACACAGTAAACAGATCTGCTGCCAAATCCCAAGTCTGCCTGACAATCACCATGGTACATCTTATTGCTGAAATATGTCAGATGAAGGTCACAACAAGTGTTAAATAACTATCCAAAAACATAACAGCTAGCGATACCTGTGGCTAAATCAGGCCTACAGTGATGTTTACAAGATATATTTAACAGGCACTGCAGAGACATGACAGATACCAGCCCAACAGTGACGAGTGAGGACTTTTGCTGTGCCCCAGCTGCYTTCTCTGGACCTACAAAGTCACCCCTTCTTACACACCCCATCTGTTTTCAAATGCACTCTCCATGCTACAGCACATGGATCTGCTTTTCTGTGCCATAGATCTCACTCATCCTGTCATTCCCGTGTAGAACCACTAAAGAAAACACAAAGATGCTTTACCAACACAAAATATTTTATTTTCCAGTTTTGAAGCTGATTGAACTCACAGTTAACCATCCCCAATGCTGTTTTGAAATTCAGTACTGCTCTTCAAGCCTATGTATGCACCTGTGGCCTAGATTACATCGATAAAAACCAACATTAGGAATATGCTAATAGTCATAATGTCAAAATACATTAAGAAGATTTTTCATGTTAAGAACAAGTTAGCTGATCCCACTTAATTTTAATGCACTCACTCTAATGCAGAGTAAAAATTTCCACATAAATTATTTTTCAAGGGAAAAGTGCAGGTTCTCTCAAATGAATGCAGTTCAAGAGTCTGTATTAATTTCCCAGACTGCCTATTTGGAGAAAAATATTAAATATAAAAATTGCTTCAACCATGTCAAAACAAAAATAATTCAAGTTTTCTACAATAATGGAATCCTTCAGTTGTTAAGGTAAATATTGGGTCTGACCTCAGTCAGAAAGGAGAAAACATTCTAAGTCAGCCTCAATTTCTACTTCAGATGTTTTCCAAATATTTCATTTCCCAGCAATTCCCAAACTGAATGCAGTTTTTTAATTCAATGTAAGCCATAAAAAAAGACCCACTGTGTGTTGGAGTGGGTCCAGAGAAGGRCCACAGAAATTAAGAGAGGGCTGGAGCACTTCACGCTGCAAAGTCAAGCTGAAGGAGAGGGGACTCTTCAGCCTGGGGAATAAAAGATTCTGGGAAGAGGCCACTTTATTGTGGYCTTRCAGTACCTAAAGKGGACTACAAGATGGGGACACRCTTTTTAGCAGGGCCTGTTGCAACAGGACAAGGGATAAGAGTTTTAAACTACAAGAGGGTAGATTTAGACTAGACATAAGGAAGATAWTTTTTGCWATGAGAGTGGCAAAATAATGGAATGGGTTAAAAGAATGGGTGGCCCAGAGAGGTGGCAGATGCTCCATTCCTGGTAACATTCAAGGTCRKGTTGGATGRGGCTCTCAGCAACCTGATCTAGTTGAAAATGTCCCTGCTCATGCAGGGGACTTGGATTAGATGACCTCTAAAAGTCTCTTCCTATCTCCATTTTCCAAGCAGAAAATGGACCATGCAAAGCACCATGATAACATCACAGACCAGTGGCAGAAAACATTCCAGACTCTAACTCCTAATTTTGTTTTCCAGGTGAGTGACAGAGAGCTTGCTGTCCCTAGGAAGAACATCTGACATATTTACACACAGTAATTGTGTATTTACCAGCTTAGGAGGTGAATTGCCAAGGAATGTAAAAAGTCTTGCCCTAGAGTGATGATGGTTTCCGTAGGTGGAGAGCCCWCATGGGTTTGGGGATTTCAGAACAAAAATCTGTGACTTTATTTACTGATCAGAATGATGAGCTTGTGGTATAGAGTGAGAGATGATCTATTGTAATGGAGGAAGCACGGAAAAATGCTGTGTTGGACATATGACAGCAATCCAAGATGAAATAAGATTTAAAAAGTAAAAAAAAAAAGATAAGAAATAATTACTCTGAATTAACTCTAAATCATAGCCATTCTAATAGCTAAAAAATAAAAATAAAAATAAAATAAAATCACATTGTGAGACAGTTTGGCAGCATCAAGTACTCAGTAACAGCATAAAATGGTATAAAATCTTAGCAAATTACATGGTAGGAAAACATTCACACCATGTAAACATCTCTGGAGATTCATCAGGGTTATCTGTCCATTATCAATCCTTTCAGCATCACAGGCATTTATGTCAGAAGYTATTCTGACATGGACAGGGGTTATTTTTGGTGCAAGAAAACACAAGTTCCTGAAGCTCAGCTTAAAGCTCCTGCAGAACAGGAGCACAGAGAGCTTCTAAACCTTTGGCAATCCACCTTCAACAACTGCTCCATTCAGGATAATCTTTGGAGTCTGCTTCTTGTCCATGGGTTCTTCAGATGMACACTCTGGAGGCTCTAGGTCATGGTATTTTCTCCGATAGACCACTCTTGAGATTACAGTTATCAGAAACATTTCCATGATCAGCAGCTGCTGGGCTATATCTAGCAAAAAAAAAAAAAAGAAAAAGGGAGGCAAAGAAAAGCCCTCCAAAAGGTGAAATTGCTGTCAGACAAAAAATGAATTAATTTTTTAATTTTCACCAGTGTAAATGGAACAAACTCAATCATCCTGCCCCCATGTCTCTCTCACTCAGCAATGACATCAATTATAGATTTTCAGTATTGCCTATCAATAAGCATGCAAAAAGTTATGCATCCAAAACACAAGAGACTTAACAGTAATTATTATGGGTGTTGGTTCCCCTTCCTCTCWTTTCTCATGCCAGCTCATCTCCTTATCAAGTTCTTCTTCATGACCATGACAGCTATAAAACTTTTGYTCTTGTTTTTAAAGTAAAAACTGAGATTCTCTGAAGACTAGTGATCCCAGAAAATTAGTATTTTGGGAAAACACCAGAGATTGCCATTAGCAGCACTGAACTGGTACTTTTATGAGTAAATGAAGAACATTCTTCCCCCAAAAAACTTACATGATCCTCTTGCTGTAGAGGAGAGTGGTGGAGCACAGGGGATGATTTTTTGTGTAGCGAATATGTTGATAATAGTGGTCTGCAGGTGGTTCAAAATGACAATAAACTGCACCAGAAAGGGAAAACAAATGCCTTAGCGACCAGAAAGGGGTTTATAGTTCACAAAACAATTCTGCTTTGATAACAGAACCTCGCTTGCCTCATTCCTCCTTGCTTGCCCTCCYTTTCCACCCAACTACCAGTAGGGTGCCTGCCATTCTTCAGAATTCATCTTAAGGTCAGGATGATATTGCTCTGAATAGGAGTATTAAWTTAATCCTGGACTTGAAAAGTGTTTCATCTCAGCCCTTCATTTGGGAGGTACATTATACACAGACCTCCCAGCAGGGATTTCAAATAATACAACAATGTTTGAAAAATGCCTGTTAATTTGACCCATGAGCTTATGTTCTTCCTCAATGGAAGAAGGACTCAAAGAACGTTTTTCCTGTTGTTTCCTCTTTTTGCCACAGTAGTCCCCAAATTATTTGAGACTGGTTTYTTTGCCAGGAGGTAAGAAGGGCTCTTCACAGCTTGAGTCCAGCAACCACCACTTGTGTATCACGTTACTTTGAGCCAGCTATGGAGTTATCCAAGTGTGTCTGGATAACTGGTGTAACTAATTTCAAAGTGCTTAATGGCCAATATTGTTAAAACAGAATATTGTGKAATGCTGAAACAGTCCAGAAAAACCCACACAATGCAACATATCCTCTCCTAATTTTTAGAGGTACACACCAGCATTTCAACATTGCATTCCAGGATACCACATCTGCAAAGCTTCCCTCAAGCCCCACAGAAAGGGCTTTTGTGATTCCAGTGGTCTAAATATAAATAGATTTTACATGGCTTTCACATCTCCAGCACTCCTGAGAGACTAGAGGTAAATTGGCTCAAGATGAACCTGAATAGCAGCCAAGCAGAGTGCTTCAAAGGGATGCAGCTTTCATCAGGTAAAAATATGGCTTTGCACAGCGTATTTAATGGGGAAAAACACCATAAATTTTCAACAAAGGACCAAGAACTAGAGGGACAGGGTTGTATCAGCAGTTAAGGGAAATTCTTACCAGAAATATTGCCTTACCTGATAAAGAGCAAATTTTGGGATAATATTCTTAGACTTAAGGAGAATCCTAACTTTTCGAAACATGATTCCAACAGCCCACAGAGCAAAAAGGGTGAGGGCACCAATGAAGCAGTTAATCCACAGCGCAGGTCCTTTGGGAGAYAACTGAGAAACAAATCACACAGCTTTATAGAACTGCACTTTGCATTTCACTGTTTCCAGGAAGAAGTTGTGAACTGGGTGATGTTAAAATGCTTGTTCCTATCTCTAAGGAAGCTGGTGGCAGCAACTGTTGCTGGTTTTTGCATGGGGAAACTGCCCACAGCCTGAAATAAGTTCTCCCCTGGCAGGCACCAACAGGGAGATGTGTTCAGCCTGGGCAGGGGCCAAGTGACACAATCCCTCAATGTTGCAATTGCCAGCCACTGAGTGTGTGCCTTTTCAAAGACCCCAGCAGCACCTGGTGACACTCAGCAGCTCATGAGAGCATATTCAGCCTGACATCTCAGATGGGTCATTCATTTTATACCATGAAACAGCAACAGAAATACAACTTTTAGTATGAGTTATCCAAGAGAAACAAAATTATTATCAGATAATTATCAGATAATAATCATATAATTAGATAAATATCATCATCTTGCAGGTTACATGGCACAAAGTAGAAGTACAGTACTATCTTCTCATTTTGCAGAGATATAAAAATCACCATGATTTGCTGAAAAACATAAAATTAGGCTTCCTATTAGCATGCCAGTACATACACTTGTTTCTTAAGGTTGTTCCTTACAAAACAGAGGTCAAATACATCCCACAGGGCTACTTGCAGTYCTGCCATTCTAACCACACAAGCTGGGAAATGTATTGGAGCATCATCTGATGCCCAACCCTCAGATGTCCAATTTTTTTTCCAAGAGAGTCAGGGAAGGCAGAAATTATATGCTTCAGGGTCTCAAAAGAATACAATAAGGACTCASTTGGAAGTGCTCCCAGATTTCACAGTTTAGGTGTAGGCTGTTAGTAACATCAACCYTAAAACCTATGGAATTTGTGGACCATCTCTGATTATAATATTTACTTACATTGTAAAGGACGTAATYGCCATTAGTCCAAAGCACTATTGATAAAAATATGAGCATAGGCCGAAGGACAGCAAACTGAAAGGTGCCCAGCTTCAGCCAAAATAGGGCTTGCCTGGCCAAAAAAAAAATGAAACAAACAAAAAAAAAATCAGATAGGTCAAAATCTTATTAGCAACCTTAATAACATTTTCTGGATACTGTCAACTGCAAAACTTCTCCAATCTCGTAGAATGTGGCTAAAATCTGGGGGAGGAACAGCTTCAAGATCAGAAAATCTTTCCAAGAATTTCCCAAGTTTTATTTAATAAAGTCTGTACAAAAGTAGTACTTTTCCTGCAGCAAGTACAAACCAAAGCTGGGCCAAACGTGATGTCTTTCTCTTGCCCTGAAGCCAACCAGGGAGACAGTAGCTGCATAACCGGTTTCTGAACAATTTGCTYTTGCCTTTGTTGCCTTATTATTTCAGTTCTCCCATGAAATGGGTAAATCAGCCTGCTCAGTCATTTCCTAGTCCTGTGGTAGAGCACAAAGGGAATCACACAGACCCAGGTGAAAGCACTGATAGTTTTTCAGTGCATCACGAAGAGCACCATGTCAGCATCTGGTTTTGCTCCTCTGTAGTTTAACAGAAGAAAGGAACTCTCTCACTCAGCAAATTCCACMAGGCTGACAGGACAGCTCAGGATTCCTTCACTTCTGTCAGTACAAAGTGGGTCCTGAACACAGCCTGGAACCTCAGCCAGCATGAAAGGCCACCAGGAAAGGGGGAGATGAACTTTCTAACAGCAGGCATGAAAGCTGACTGACCTGAGCTCTCCTTCAGCCTTCCCAGGACAAGCTGCAGCTGCCTCGTGGTTCAGCCTGTTACTGTGCATCATTTCCCACACTTTCAGTGCTGTTTTCACTGTTTTGAGTTCCTTGAGACTGCCATTGGACATGTCTCAGCAGACAGCAGGCTGCCATTTAATATGCTAAAGGACACTAAAGCCCTGAACCAGGAATTATAGGAATTGCTCAATGTATATAGCTAACAACCAGAGGATTATCAACAGCACAAACACATGTGGAAAGACCTGCAGCGGGCCAGCCATTTAGTGTGTGCCTTTTGAAAGATTTATTATTCCCAGAGGGCTTTAAAGAATAAAAGAYACAGACAAACAGTGCAGTCACTGCAATGCCATGAGTTGCTTCCCTTGTTAACATGGGGCCCATCTTTATTAATCACCAGATTTCTTCTGCCACAGTGCTCCCTATTGCGTAGTTTGTTACATTGCCTCATCTCTACCTTGTTTTTCCCAGGACTGCACATAGTACAAGTTTTTTTTTAAAAGAATGAATCCCTCCCTTGGGGTGGCTTCCTGTTTCCCCATAAGATACCAATGGAAGGAACACGAGACTAACTTTTCTCTTRCATAGCTTGCTTATTTATTTTTTTAATGTACCCTGCAATGGGAAAAGGCTGGAGGTTAGAAGCAGAGAGCAGATGGGTTTCCCAGTRGTACAGATACCAGAGAAGGAGGCCTAAGCCCTCTGCAGAGCAAAAAGCCTTTTTATTTCAGACAGCTGTCCTTCCCCTCCCCAAGCTCCCAATTCCTACAAACTTATACACAGAGTAATAGACGTGGGAAGAAAAACCAAATAAATATATGATTTTTAGTATCTTTACTACCTCTTCTTGGGTACCCCTCCATGTAAATATTTCGTGTTACTCTATTAAAACAAAACAATGGAAACAAAAGTTTAAATTCTAATACCAAATGAGGCAGTTTAAGGAMGAACTATTATATAAAAAATTAGAATTTTTGAAAATGTGTTAGAAACCACAATGCTGCATTCTGTGTGATGCTTTCCTTTGAACAAATCATAAAGACCCCAAAGTGTCTTTGACACCAAAATCCACACTCTCTTAGAAGAGTCTCACTTTTATGTTCAGTCCCTCAGATTTGCCTCACCACACAATGCCATTTCATTGAGATCAAAGCTTTACAATAATTACATCTCCTTTTTGTTCTAAAAATTATTTTAATATGAAGTAGTTTTAAAGTAAAAATCAGAATGAAAAAAAAATCAATTTTATCAAAGTGAGAGGGATTTTCTATCAAGAGAGCCTCCATTCTGCTTGTGAAAAACACCCAATTTCAAGACATTTGTTCCCTTCTGGAATGAAAAGAAACTGAAATGTCAATTATTAGGTTTTCTAGAGTAGAAATTTTTCCTCCCACACACCTCTGCATTATAGAAAAGAAAGAAATTAGTGGTGGTGAACAGCCCCACAGTGATGATGCTGTTGAAAAGAGACAGCTTCAGATGGCTTGAGACTTTTAGGAAGCTTTTCTGTAAGCCTGGCCCTGCCGAGCTGGTTTTTTTTTTGTTTTTTTTTTTTCCAGCAGCCGTTTTCAAGCTGGGAAATCTTTAAGGGGAGACTCACCTGGTGATGGGCACACGAGGGAGGCAGGGGCAGCAGCAGCAGCAGGGGCCCGTGCTGATGGTGAAGCGACCATTTTCAAAGTGCCTGAGGAGCACCTTCTGGCCTCCACACTCCTTAATCATCATCATCAGGAACTTGTGGATCACTATGGCAAAAAAACTAGGAGAGGAAGATAATTTCAGCTTAAACTTGCCTGTGTGTGTCTCTTGTGTGCAGGGCAGTGGCACCTTCTGTACAGGGTTTTTACAGCCTATGCTTTACAATCAAGAAAAATTTCAGCTCTGTCTGTGAGACACCTTCTGCTTTCCAACACCTTGGAGGATCAGAACAGCCYTAACCTCACTGTTAGAGGAATAAAATGAGGCACAGAGCAGGTATGAAATTTCCCAAAGCCATTCTTGTGTCTCTTGTGTGCCTGTGCAGGGCAGTGCCACCTTCTGTACAGGGTTTTTACAGCCTATGCTTTGCAATCAAGAAAAATTTCAGCTCTGTCTGTGAGACACCTTCTGCTTTCCAACACCTTGGAGGATCAGAACAGCCYTAACCTCACTGTTAGAGGAATAAAATGAGGCACAGAGCAGGTATGAAATTTCCCAAAGCCATTCTTGTGTCTCTTGTGTGCCTGTGCAGGGCAGTGCCACCTTCTGTACAGGGTTTTTACAGCCTATGCTTTGCAATCAAGAAAAATTTCAGCTCTGTCTGTGAGACACCTTCTGCTTTCCAACACCTTGGAGGATCAGAACAGCCCTAACCTCACTGTTAGAGGAATAAAATGAGGCACAGAGCAGGTATGAARTTTCCCAAAGCCATTCTGGTGGCAGAGTTGGTATTACAGCACAGGCTTTCCTGGCCCCAGTCATTATGGCAGTATTTTTCCATAAGTTATCTAGTTCTGACTAGTCCAAACTTTTCAGAACAAGTCCTCTTCCTCCTCAAACATGGCTTTCAACCAACAAACATGGCTAGGTTCATATAAAYAGCTATCTCCAAATGTGCTGGCCCAGGCAGGGTGTGGCTCCCCTGCAGACAAAGCACGGGGTGCTGCAGCCCCACCTCTCCCTCCTTGCCCAGGGGCACATTGTCAACCCTCCCCACAACCACAGATTGTGCTACCCAACTGACTCGTGGAAATCCAATCAGTAAAAAAGGTCCTCTTCTGCACTGCCTGCAGCTTGGGCAGGGGAGGAGGGGGAATTTAAACATGTCTGAAGTGCCACAGGACTGGACTGTTGGAAGTTSCTGGCAATCTGCACTACCTGCATGCCAACAGCGTGCCCTGCTGCTGTGCTGTCCCTCCTCTTTCACTCTACACTTTCAGTAAACGCACTGTGACACAGGGTGAGGCACCTCCTCAGAGTTTTGTGATACGGTGCTGCAGTGCATTCCAAAATCATCTCCAAATGTAGAGTGCTCAGGGCCASGGCATCCCCCCACCCGGTCCTGCCCACCAGGGCTGTGCCATCCTCTCCAGAAAGCAGGGACCACGGTGCTCCCTTCTTCTCTGTGCACGCCAGAACTGTCACACTCATAAAGTGCTTTTATCAGGACAACTGTGGAACATTTTTGCATTGATATACTCATCAGGGGCTCACTTGGCACCATTAATAATMGACCTCCACGGTTCATCATTAGTAAAAGTGCAGGGAAGGAGTCACAGGCCAGACTCTCATTCCACATGACAYGCAGAGAGAGGAAAGACAGACTACAGCTCCAAAGAGACTGTCAATCCAAGGAATCAATTACATGCAAGTCACAGATCCTTCACATTGACGTTCCCACACTAGGGGACTGGAGCACTGGGAACTGTTTCAGCATTTTCCACCTCCCAGAAAAGAGCTGCCAAGAGATTTCAACTCGAACAAAAAAATTACCGAATTGTTAAATTTACAAAATKACTGTGTTACCAAGAGCAGCAGATGTTTAAAGGGAAGAAATTCAGGGTTTGGAACAACATCCAGAAACAAGCAGAATACTCACATTCCTGCTGTGAAATCTGTAAACATTGTTGAGCGAGGAACCCACATGCCAATGCATGAAGTAGTGGAGATCACCTACAGGGAAAGGGAGGAGGGTTGTGTGAAGGGCAGAGATAAAGCTCATGTGTCTCCAGGGGATTTTCAGGGAAGCCCTATTTTCAACATTCAGTTTTATCTCGTTTCCATGCTAACTTACTGGAGCTGCAGCATTAATCCAAATTATGATTGCTCTTTTGGAGGAGGGGATTTTCCTGTAGATGTAGACTGCTTCCTCTATAAACACCAGGATGGCAATGAGCGTCATCAGAGTCAAGGTTGCAAAGAGAAATCTGCCTGGTAGGTCAAGGCCTGCRGAGAGAGAAAGGAAAACAGACAGTTCTGATTTATTTCATAAGCATTTCAAACATTAATGTAACAACACCATCTCTGAGGGGCTTCTTTSCCCTAATCCTGCAAATATTTGCACTCATCCTTAGTTAGACAGGCAGACCACTGACTCCACARAACAGTTCAAATACTGACGTTCATGACTAAATCTTTCCAGGATCCACAGACAGTATGTGGGAAGAATACRCAGTCACCTTCTCAAAGCATTGTGCAATAGTCCCTTTCAGAAAGGTGGAGTTCCAGGACAAATATCCTTAGGTGAATGTAAATATGTAGCAGAAATAAATACATAGTACARACTACAAATAAATACAGTAAATACATAATCTGGGAACTTTTCCAGGTTGGCTACAAGCAAGCATGTGTTCACTCAGTATTAGCTCTCCACTTCCCTCATATTTTCATGGACACGTTACATGTAACTTCCTTAGGCAGGCAAACTTACAAGAAGCTCGGTGGAAGTCTGTARGGCACACAAACAATGTGAGAGAAAGCCCCTGGTATGCCTAGCCTGAAATAAAACTTGATGTCTTCACCAAAATCTTTTTTGCTTCTCCCTTGAAGATGCATATGGATATCCACATTTACCCACGGGTGATGGGGTTTATGTCTCCCTTGACTCTGGGTATGGATATCAGCTTTTACCCACAACTGACGTTTGAAGTGCATTTTCTACCAAGGGATGTGTTTCCAGAGACAGAAGAAAGTCCTGCCGTGTGTGGACTCATGTTTAATTTAGGAGAATTTCATGTTCATCATCAGTGCTAACTCCCACGCTCTATTTGAAGCAAAGCAGAGCCTCTGTCCCAACCTCTTTAACCGAACCCACTTGAAAAAAAAACAAACCAAAAAAAAACCAAAAAAAAACCAAAAAACCGGCGCTTCCAGACTTGTCTGCAGGCGGGGCAGTGCACGTTTCAGTGGGTATCTCCTCTCCTCAGATCTCATCGGAGGGAGCCCGAGACCTGGCGCATCTCCACCGGTTCAGCGCTCTGTTCCGCGGGTCCCGGGTGGCCCCAGAGCTCCAGCCCG
>NW_026623482.1:179490-184795 GCF_030028575.1 Malurus melanocephalus | reverse complement strand
TTTGCCGAGTTTCTGCCCGGCCTCGGTGGAGCTGCTTGCGGAGCACAGCCGGGCCCATAATCACAGCCCCAGGGTGTCGGAGCTGGATCCCGGCAGCCGAGGCGGGACGGGAACGGGAACCGGTCGGGGAAAGGGATCCACAGGGCCGTGTCCGCCTTCGCTCCAGCCCCGGGGCACGGGCGCAAAGCTGTTCGGTCACTGGGTCAGGTGTTTGAGGGATTTTCCATGGGGCCCTTCACCAAAGGTTTCCCGATCATCGCGGCTGCGATGGTGAGACGCTACAGCAGAGCACAGTGAGAGTAGGAATACACTGAGAGATTGTTCCCTTTCCTACACGTTTTCTCTGCTGGAAGGATTCTTTCTGCAGCCTGAGCACTTTCAATAAAAGGGGATGAGTACTGAAATGATGGAGTCTGGTGACCTAGAAAGTTGTTCAGGATACTCAGGCTGAAAGCTGGCTGAACCCTTACCCTAATGGTCACAGCTCTGGGTGACAAAACGGCAGGGACACACTGTAACAATGAGCACAGACTGGTGTCCGGGGGAAGGAGGACAGTCCTAATTACTTATATAGTGATAAACAATCGTTACTTACAAAAAAGACCCTGGAGGCACAGTGGGTAGTCCCCAAAAAATGACAGCCAAGGAATCAGCATGGGACAAAATGCAAAGGACTGCGTGGATGAAAAAGGGAAGACACAAAACAACTGAAAGACATRTGGAGGCCTCCCTTCACCATGGTGGTGTTCTAGAAAGTTAAATAAATTAAAGTGGGGAGATGAGGAATTTAGACACCAAGGGCCCTTATGGTAAAGGCTTCCATCTTGCAGTTTTCACAGGATTCCCAAAGGTTTTACAGGAAGGACGGGCTGGACACTGTCATTGTCAGCAAGAGCAGAGGGATGYAGGGGAGAACTGGGCTGGTTACTGTCTAACACCAGCAGGTACTCAATTGAGAGAAGAGAGAGTGAGAGGATTTGGGAGCAAGACAGATGAGGCTCCTGACAGCCTGYTCTGTTACTGTCAGGAGAGCTTGGTTACAGAACAAAGTCATTTATTTCGAGTCCTCCTTGGCATTGATGTCATTGTTTTCACTGCATTGAGAGGTGAGGAGGAGAACCTTCCAGTTTCACCAGAAGGGATGTGACAGTAACTGGCTGTTGGAATGTGGTGTCTGCCCAATTTTCAGTCTGCCCAGAGCATCTTCCATCCAGCACGTCTGCTGCTGCTCAGCTACAGAAAGATAGAGGCAAAATCCCTGAAACACTGTTCTGTTTATTTTCTATTTGAAAGTCTGTTTTCTCATCCAGTTGCTAGTAGAGAGAGAAATTACCTTAATTACCTGCATTTTCTACGCAGTTTGCTTGATTTTTTATGCAACTATTTTCAGGTGATCACATATTCCAAAATGTGACCAAAAGCTCACTAGGTTTGCTGAGATTAAAAGATGGCCCAAGGCCTTTGAATGTTCTTCCTGAGCAGACACAACAGGCTTCCCATCTGTTGCTGTTTTGGTTGCCAGCTCCTTGTATTCCCTGAAAGCTTAAAATAAAAATCCCTTACCTGTGAATTCCTCTTTCTGAATGAGGCAGGCTTGGCAATGCTTTCATTAGAGACATTCATTCGCCGAGTGTAAGAGACTCAAGAATTCCTGGAACTCAATGACAGTTTTGGATTTGACAGTCGTATTGAARCCATTTAGTAACACCAGTTTGGAACAAATACTGCAGCATACATGAACATGGCATTAGAGAGTTTCCTGTCTCAAACCTATAGAAAATTCACAGAAAATTGAAGTTTAGAGGTTAAGGACTCATTCCCACCTGCTGTTGTAGAGATCTATCCAACTCCCTACTTCTACTGGAGTCTCTCATACAAAATAAAGTCTAAAAAGAAAACCACAGACCTCCTGTGATTCTTTTTGTTAGAAACAAAACATTGTCTGGGTCAAACATTGGATCCACTTCCTTAAAAGAAGCCATATGTCCTGGGGGGACATCACCTCTTCCTTACCTTGTGGACTATGTCTTGGCAATAATATTTGCCTGAGAGTGCTTAAATGTAATAAATCAAGCTGAAGAATATGCCATGATCCCTCAGTTACCACAGCTGGAGATCTGCTGCTCTGTGCACACTTCCTTAGACCAGACTCTTCAGCAATGCTSTGTCTCTACACCAGCAACAAATCCTTCAAATTCCCATAAGTCTGTTTTCCTCCCAGCTTCACTATTCCAGTTTTTGATTCAACCTTTTGGTTCAATATATTGTATTTTCCACAAAAAAAAAAACAACACAACCAACCAACCAACGAACCAACCAACCTTCAAAGCCACCTTCAGCAGTAGAAGAGTCTTTATAAATGGATCACCTATATATTTAGATGCATGAAGGACTGTCAGAATTAAAAACACTTCTGAACACAGTTCCCTGCCTCTGTTGACCAGTGGTTTTTGTGCAGTTTGTGATTCAGCCCCCTTCCAGACACTGCACAGCTCWGACTTGTTTCTTGTCAAGAAATTGCTTCTACTCAAGCCTGTCTTTTAAAGCACTGCAGGTGTTTATCTTTCTCCCACTTCTGCTGACAGTTCTGGTCATGGAGCTTTAATCACCTGGATAAGTCAGCCAGTTTGACAGAACAAATCATTGGAACTGTTTAACCTCCTCCCACTGCATTTGCTTAAGACAATTTGGAAGCTAATTGATGCAGGGTGGTAAACTGAATCATCCCWGAAAGAGCCTGACACTCATTAATGGGAGAGGTGATTATTCTTTTAAGTGCTGTTGCTGGGTTTGAGAGGCTGCATTTCTACACAAATTTCGGGGAAAAGGAGGTAGAGATTCAACAGCAGCTCTGCTGGGGTGTGGACACAGGGAAAACAATAAAAGTAGTTGCAAAGATGCTTATATTAAAGGATGTGAACTATACTGATACAAAAAACACACAATGTCAGCAAGAACTTGTGCAATGGAGTCTTTAAACTTGGGTTAATATTTCAGTACAAGTGAAAGAAACTGGTTTTTCATTCCTCTTTCCCTGTGATGGACAGAAGGCAAAAAGAAATAAATGTAAGAAAAAGGAACATTCACAGGAGGAAAGAAAAAAATGAAAGATGAGTGGAAAAATATTGCTAACTGATGATTTAAAATAATGCCAAAACTAGACTTAATTCTTTCTCTCTCAGGAAGAGAGGTATTTCCAGTACCCTTTAGCAGAAATCTAAATTACCTCTGTGTGCTCTGCCAAAACAAAGCTATGCTTCAGTCAAACATAAAAAAAAAAAATAGATAAAAATTCAGAGGAACTGGCTGAAATTACAGGAAAGGAAAATCAACTTTTTTAACTTTTTACTGGGGGAAATTATGTTGAGCAGAGTTCAAGCTAACAGGACAAATTCATGCTAGAAAAATAAATCATCAATTTTCAGTGCCACAGGGCAGTGTACATCACATTTCTCAAAAGTTCAGATATCCAACTAGATAAGAAAACTCAGCYAAAATTGTTCAGCTTTCAAAGGAATGTACATGTTTAATAAAAGGAATTAAATCCTGTTTTTCAGCTATAGCACAATATACAGTTGGACTTAGATGCAGCTCAGCCTTTCCCACTATAAATCAAATAGTTTGATTTATAACTTTTCACCAATTACCAGTAATAAACTGCCCATTTCAGGAAAGGTGCCTCATCAGTGTAAGAGAAAGAAAATCTATATTACTGTAAAAGAAATTAATAAGGGGATTTGCTTGTTATTTGGATCATGACAGCAACTACAGAAATAAAGAAATACAGTCACTACACTGAAATACATTAAGATAACAAAACTGAATCATAATTTTAGTGCTTATTCAGGTGGACAAATTTCTACATTAAAAAGAATATCAGATGTGCCAGAAGCTTGGGTGTTCTTAAGAGGAGAGCTTAGACAAAGACTCTTATCAGTAGAGAWGCAATAAAAGAGAAAAGAGAGAGGCTTTCATTAAATCTGAAGCTAACAGGTTTGATTTTATCTTATTTCCAAAGCAGCASATCAGTTCCTGGCAGTCAATATAGGGGAGAAATACAAAGAGAAAAACTCAAACTGTTAATTTTGTAATGTAATTTTACACTTTCCTGCAGTTATGAGTAATTACTTGCCCTGTTTTACCCTTTTTAAGTAACTTAGGAGCAATTGCACGTGTCAGTAGAACAACAGAAAGAAAATTCACAGMGCTTCATAGTAGAACAGAGAGCTGAAATAACCTCATAAAATCAGGACCCCAAACTGGTGGTGAGGGGGGTGACCAACAATCAGCATCCTGAGAGAGAGMAGAGGCAGGGAGTGCATTTTTCTTGCCATTGCTCTGATAAAGTACACATATTTGATTGCAGAGCTTTTCAGCAATGGAAGAAATTCTTCCCCAAGGGAGTGTTGATGAGCAGTAAGACAAATATGCCTTAAGGACCGAGTAAATGCCACTCTGAGAGCATCTCACATGTGTCCGAGGGCACTGATGGGCAAAGATAAACCTCACAGATCGTGAGCATCAAAAGGAATGGAGAAGGATTAAGAAATTCTGTCCCTAAGGTGAATTTCTGTAGATTTTTCCTTTCCGGTCCTGATTTATAACCCCCGGTTTCTAGAGGAGAGATGTCAAGAATTTTGAGGTTTTGTGTCAAAACGCCAGTTCATCTGAAGGGAGGCTTCTGATAAGAGGGGTGATTTTTAAAAGATTTGTTTTCACAAAACTATTTTGTGACTTTGGTTTATGTAAAACCATTTCAGCTTGACATTTCCTACRGGAATTTTTTGCATCTGCTGTTCAAAGCAAATTTTGAAATGTGAAACATTTTGAAAATCATTAAATAAAGAAGTAATGTAAATAAAACCACAATGCTTCAAAGTGAGGAAATTACACACAAATTCATTGATTTGTTTTGTTTTGTTTAGCTGGGTTTTTTTTTTTGTTTGTTTGTTTGGTTTGTTTTTTGTTTGTTTTTGGTTTTGCCAAGGAAGTTTCTCCTTTTCAGCTTAATTCAGACCTTAAGAAAAGCTAAGGACCTCTTTATTGAACTGGGTTTGCAGAGACAAAACCATGCTTGAGATCATGTTTTACAGCAGTTTCCTGGAGGGGAGAGGAGGGGTCTCTCCAGAAATTATGATGTTGATCTGACTGGGGCATCTCAGACACTCTGCCCTTCATGACTCAGAATGCTTTTTTTCACAACAGTAGGTGCTGGGCAGGACACATCATGCATTTCTTCCAACAGGTCACAACAAGACAGAAATGTTTTCTGCTCCCTCTTTATTGCTATTATTGGGAAGGAAAA
>NW_026623482.1:172599-179434 GCF_030028575.1 Malurus melanocephalus | reverse complement strand
CTCCAAACCAGAACATGCACACACAACAGCAAAACTGTATTATAATAATATAATTTAAATGCAGCCATATAATTTAAAACCAAAAAACACAGCATGCTCCAAAACTAGAGATACATTTTTTTTTGTGCAGCAAGCAGAGCATCCACCAGCAAACAAGGAAAAAGAGCACACAAGTATGAGTGAAAGATACTGTCATCGTGGGCTTTAGTCACCATGGCAGTGAGACTGGGCATGGGTGAAATTCTGCACTGTCTACCTACAAAATCAGTGCTACAGCCTGAAACTCTGCTTTTTACCTTCATAAAAACACTGCTTGTGAAACTCTGAAGCTCCTACTTTCCCCCCACTCCCCGAAATAATAATAGAAATTGTATTTTCAAAGTTACAGTGAGAAAAAAAAAAACATGTTTTCACTTGGTTGCTGTTTATAAGCTACCTCAGTGTGATAGCTTTTGCTACATGAGAAATTCATGGTTTAAAAAACATTGAAAAGCCACAGGCAATGTCTGAGTTTGTAGTGAACTGTGAAGGTGAAAGAAAAGCACACACACCCACACTCAATTTTGAATTTTTGTCTTGTCATTTATACCCAGATAGAGCCAAAGGGAGAGCTGAATAGATTTGGTAGAGAAGCAAGATTCATCTGGAGCAGAGTTTGGCTAGAAAGGAAACACAAAATCCTTCAAATAAACATGAGGCACATGTTTGTAATGGCTCAAAAATGCACTGTCTGCAGGTGAAAACTGTCCTTCAGGCAGGGACCTAAACTGGGCAGGAAAAGCTGCATGGTCTGGGATGTTATGAAATCTAAATTTAAATCCAGGGCTTGGTTTGAGGCTGGGGGTGCCCCCTGTTCCAGRACTTATAAACCTTGCTAAATTCTTTGTGGTTCTGCAGGAAAGGAAAAATAACCTGAAATACTAAGTTGCAAAAGATCCTGTAGCTTTCTCCTGAGCACCCCTGGATTTTTACAACCTCTGACAACCTGTGGAGTTTTCCCTTCTGGAATTGGTGTTTTTGGAGTACCTGCACTGTCACCCCTGAGGGTTCCACTGACTCTGCCCCAGCTCACAGGGACAGGCAGGGGCAGCTCAGGCTGCCAAAAAAAAACAAAGCATTAAAGAAAGGAATTAGGTCCTYCCCAAGGGAATGGCCATTTTTTTGTATTTTCCAATATATAACAGCTAAATACTCACATTGTGCTGATATTGCCTTGCTAATGAATAACCTGTACCACTCTGGGGTTTATAATACTGCTCTTTTAAAATGTTTTGTTTCCATTGAATCTTCATTTGAACAGAAATAGGGAATACAGTGAAGGAGATTCACAATAGCTGTGGTATCTGTTTAGTTTTGGAAAGAACTATTTCAGAAGTCAAGCAGCTTGAGTCTGAGCTTTTTCATCTGTGCAATGGCAAAAGTGGAAGGGTYCCTCCAGAGATGGAWGCAGGAGRACAAGAAACATTAATGTGTTTCTTRTTCACCACAAAAATATAMAAGTAAATTCTTCTGACACTTATCCCATTTGGAATTGTATAWTTTTTCAATAATGCTTTGAAAAGTAGCAACCAAATTCAAATGTTTGGCTTTGCTGGGCAGAACTGTTGTGATTTATTCCAGAGTATAGGATTAAAGGCCTCTTTTGCAGAAAAAGTTTGGATAGTTCTATTTGGCATTTGTATTAWCCAAAAGAGTGGTTCAGAACAGCTACTCCTTGAGCACAATGAGCCAGGAATTACTATAAATAATCACATTTTATCATCAGCTGTCACATCATCTTAGCAGCTGTCAGGGGGTACAGCAAGAAATTTGTGATTGTCCAAAGAGCAAAATTGAGTCTGGAGTCATGTAAAAAGTCATCACCAAATAATTGTAGGTATAAGTTCACATCAAAAAATAAAAAATAAACAAAGAACCTTAAAAATAAACAAAGAGCATCATATAGTGAACATACATTTATACTTAGAAATTTCATTTTCTCTGCACTTCTGCCCCTTCAGACCTTTGAATGGAACCTGATAGCCATGCTTCATTCCTTATGCTTCAAGCAAATATGCTGCAAAAATGCCACCTTCTCCTAATGCAGCTCTGCCTAAGCAGCGCTGACACGCTCCTGACAGCGTTAATTCTCGTGATCCATTGATATGGAAGATTACAAATTAAGCAAATTTGCAAAGACCTGCCAGAGATGAAAAGCAATTTGAAGTGGAATAGGGTTCTAATGAGTATTGTCACCCACTGTGTACATACCTTGAATTTATYTGAGTGCAGTTTTCTCCTACTCCTGGCACACATTCATCCCACTTACTTCAAAGTGTTAATTTGTCATCCTTTTCCATCCGGAGTAAACACGTGGGCACACACCACAGTCATCCTGAATGGAGAGAAAAGCTCCTGAGTGACTGAATTCGGGCTCCATTTGCAGAAATTTTCAGAGCAGGACTTTCAAACATCTCACCTGGCTTAATTCAGGAGGGCTCAAATTTCATTAGGTGAGCTCAGAGYCCGTCTTCCCATCAGGAAACAAGAGCAGTGTTTTTCAGTAGATAGCTTGGAAGATCCTAATTGTGTATTTTAAGCTGAAATAGAAATTTCTGCTCCAGATTTTTGGTATTCCTGCGTTTCCAGATGGTCCATACTGACCTGGTGGAAGATTGGGGCAACAAAGATGCATTGAGGGGACTCATTTTTGGCTTGGGAACATCTCACACATCCCACTGCTGCTCCTTGAGTAAGGAAGGCTGAAGGGATGGAGAGATCTGTGGGATCTTAAATTTCATCATATCAGGACATGGAATAGATATATTCCAGAGCTCATGAGGGGACAAAGATCATTATAAAAAGATTGTTAAAAAAATATATAGGAAAGAGAAAGAAATATAGATGTTTTGCATGCTAGTGAGGCAAATTGGTAGGGAGAGAAAATTTTATTTGCCTGATTTGAGAAAACTGGGAAAAAACAAAGCTTTCAGATTGTAAGAACCATCAGAGACAGAGGTGTGTCAGTGACATGGCTCACACACTGTAACCTTAGGCAGCTTTTTAACTGCAACTAAGCTCAAAAAGCAGAAACAATTTTAACATACTGTGAGCTACACCGTAGAGAGGCCTCTTCCACACACCTTTCTCTTRTTTTGACAAATTCATCAAATATTTCCAGATGCTTCTTGCATTTCTGGTAGCCTGTTTCTCTAGTCCTCTCATCATTAAGTTATTTTCTCAGAATATATTTTTGTTTTACAGGATAAATTGTTCTTGTTAATGTGAAAGTTGCGGGGTGTGTGGTCTATTTGAGACCTGAGCCAGCTTTTCTGCTCTCTCTTGGCAGTTCCCATGGCAGCATCTGTTATCTCTCCCTTAGTCTAACATCYCTCTGATTTATCTCCACTTGCCTCTTCTATTATCTCCTCTTGCCACCAATTTCCTCTTTTCTGGCATCTGACAAGTTGACTAGCACCTTCACACAGCAACTATCACAGCTCCCCCAGCATCTTTCATCCCTTGCTGACAGCTGAATAATATGGGATCTGTCCTGGTTCAGAACTGTCATTCCCGTGTCATAATTTTCAGAGAAAAATTTCTCTGCTGCCCTTTGTTTCTTTTCCCCCCTCTCACTCAGTTCTGCCCAGTCAGTTTACAATTTCTCTGATATTTACTCCCCACCAATTCATTTAGACTTGGTAAGTGGAAGCAAGAATTTGAATAAGTTCCCCCTGCATGCTGAGCTGTGTTTTTTTGAGGGTAGGTGTTCAAGGCTCACAACAGAAAATTATTATTTTGTCTGACTGACAGGTAATATTTAGGGGCCAATTTCTTCAGTGCAAACATTTGCRTGTCCAGAGAGTAATTTGAATAAAYATTTGACAACAATTGMTTGGAGTTTACCATGACTGAAAACATTGATGACAGTAAAACTAATTCTGTGAAACACTTGCAAAAAGCCACACCRTTATCTCTGTAGAAAAAATAGAAGCCTCGCAATACTTGGTATTTTAGTATTAAATGATTTTAATTATTGTTCTTGAAGTCTTATTTTCTACAAGAATCTCAGCTTTTGCTTGAAATAAAAGTCCAATTTCCAAAGGTGCTTTTAATTAAAAAGATAATTCGAAATATGGTCTATGTCCTAAAGACAATAAACAAAAACAAAAAAAAACCCAACAAAAAACACACTACCAAAAGAATTTAACAGAATACAGAAGAAGATAGATAGATAGATAGATAGATATAGATAGATAGATAGATAGATAGATAGATAGATAGATAGATAGATAGATAGATAGATTTAAATCTCACAATTCTCTGAACCAGGCTTTTACCAGCTTTGTCCAACAAACTAGAATATTGAAGAAAACTTATTCAAACCAAAAGCATGCTTTTAATAATTCTTGGCTATTTTTGCAACTTGAAACCTGACAAACCTGTTTCCTTTTTAAAAGTCAGGTATAATGCCTCGTGTTTAAAAATAGACATAAAGCAGAGCTTTGTTCCACGCTCAGCATGGTTCCCAAATGCTCACRTGTACTCCTGGTTCTTGCAGCTCTGGAAGGAGGGGTTTGTTTCAGGAAAAGTTTTCATTTTAACAAATAAGTGGCATTTATGATGACAAAAATTATGAAGTAAAAAGTTCTACTCTTGATTCATTTCTACAACTATGCAGTACTTTTATTCCTCAGTACAGTTTTCTTCTTGTTCTCCTTTTCTTAAACAAAGCACAAWAACAACCATAATTCTGTAAAGAAAYTGACTTTTAATCCTATTCTCTTGCATATTATTTTTGTAAGGGCTAGCCATAAATCAATCTGCCATTGCATTTTTTTTTATTTTCAATGAAGTGGTAAAAAGTGGAGTKTTCTGTAGCTAGAAATGTAATTGTGTAGACATAAATATCATATTCTTTGGCATCCTACAAATACTTACCTCAGGATATGTCTCTGTGTCCTTCAGAGCAATAATTGTAACAATTCTGGAATGGGACAGGGGGAGCTTGAATGTGATCATTCATTTAYTCCCAGCACATGTAAAGCACTTCAGGAAAACCATAGCAGTCATGGACTGGAGACCCTTTAAAGTCATTAAAATAAAATACAAACCATTAGAACTGTTCAGGTATTTTTTAACTTCCTGTTTAAGGCACAGACACTGAGGGTTGTAGTTGTGTTATTCTGTCTGATGTCTGGCAAAGGGCCGTGTTTCCAAGCTGCTTCTTCTGCAGGAATAAGGAAAATCCAAGCATGKTTTTGTGGTGGTTTTGGGATTTATAATATTTGGCATGTTTTGGGATTTATAATATTCATGCTAGGTGATTCAATTAGGATGTTGAACACCTTCTACAGGTGAAATAGTAGCACAGTCTCCCTCTCGGAGCAAAATGATTTTTAATTAACACTAAAAAAATAAACAGCTCAAGGTGAGTTGGCTGGACAGCCCAGCACGGGCACTGCAGCTGCTGTGCAGAGCTTGCAAATAAAATGCTTTTGTTTTGCAGCCAGTTGAGGAGCTGGATGTGATTTTTACAGGTGGGCTGTAAAAATCCTATAGACAGGAGTGTCTTTTCCCACAGAACAATATGGTTTATAAATTACTCCAGAGCCATAAATAAAAAGAATGTGAGGCATGCAAGGTGTACCATCCATAGTATGTTTTTGAAAGATAAGCAGTAAAGCTAGAGACAAAGGACCAGATGGATGCCCATAAAGTGATTTGTTCTTACAAACTGTCTGGAGGAAATCAAGACTGTAAATCAGAGTCCTTTAGGATGAATATCTTTTCATGTGTTTCAGTTGAGAAATGATGGCGTTTGGTTATGCAGCACTGCCCAAGTTTATCGTGAAGACAAGCGGTTTTCAAAAGCTGCTGGACTTCTTTGGCAGATCACTTCTTTAAGGCTCTTACAATCACAATGAGAACTGTCACAGAGCATGGAAAAAAAAAATCCCTGCATCAGGTATTATTCTTCACYAGAAAGCTATACTGTAGTTTAAATTAGCTAGGTGCTTCTGACCCTCTATTTAAAATGTGTTTGCACTGACATCCCGAGAAAAGAGTTTCGTTATTTAATTGCACTGTCAGTGCCAATGCTTTCAGCTAAACCCATTTGGAGTTAGACCTTTTAATAGAAAGTGACAATTTAAATTGCCTCGGTAGCAGCATAAATGGTGCTTAAAGTCATTATTAACCTGATGCTGCAGTTGGCTCCAGACCAGTTTATTAAAGCGAAAGAAAGGTGGAGGGAGGAGGGGAAGAGGAAATTAAGTGATGAATCATTAATTCCTGCGGTATTCGCTGTAACAACAGTAGCTGCGMTGAACGAATTTGCCAGAGAGATGGAAACAATGTATAATCCCATCCTCGCTTTGTCTCAACCAACATCCCTGGCGGAGGAACGGGCGGATCGCGTTTGAGCTTGGCTTTCCCATGGGATGATGCTCCGGTCTCCTCGCCSGCTGCCATGGCCCATAGGATGAGCATTTGGGGTTTTGTCCCGCTCYGGGGGTTTGGCAGGACTCCAGATAAACTGAGTCTGAGCATTTTGGGTTTTGTCCCGGGTTTGGCAGCTACACCGAGTTTGGAGCGAGAGGTTCAGGGCCGATGCTCCGGTGCCTCCCGGGGCCGGGCGGGGTGCCGGGGGTGGCCACGGCTCCCTCCGCCCGTGAGGAGCTCCCTGAGGGTCTGACAGCTCCGGGGAGCAGCTCTGCCCACAGGGTCCCACAGGATCCCCCAGGCTGCGGGGGACAGCGGGTTAAACAGGACCCGGAGACCTTATCCCGCACCGCCATCTGCCGAGCGCCGGGACAGCGAGGGCAGGGCTGGGGCTGAGGGGCTCTGGGAGAGC
>NW_026623482.1:150069-170879 GCF_030028575.1 Malurus melanocephalus | reverse complement strand
GTTTGCTGGAACTTGGGAGTGTTTTGCTCCCATTAAATTCATTCAAACGACGACACCAGGCCAACCAAAAACCAAAAGGAAACGCTGTGATTTCTGCCCCTTGAACTGGGCAGCCCCAAGAGGGAACAGGACTCCCACAGGTCCCTAATGCTGCACTAATAGGATCACTGATTTAAGAGTCACAAGCCTCTTAGTGCTAATGAGCTAAGCACTGGCAGGTCTGAGGAGGCTTTGGATACAAGAATTTACTCCCTGGTGTGATGGGGAAGAAAAACCCACCTGCAGGGAAGCAGCAGGGTGTGCTGGCACAGGGCTCAGTGGTTGAGATGGTGTCCCCAGCACTGCTAGGAGAGACTCTGGGCATCCAAACCCTTCAAAAGCCACCAAAGTGACTAAAAAATGGACATGGTGCCCTCAGCAATGATTCTCTCCTTTAGAGAGAACCAGCCTCCTGATTATTATTTTTGGCAGAGTTGTCAGGACTTGCATGTTACCTGCCATTTGCATTACAGCTTGTTGTACATTCTTCCAAAAATTATAAATAAATAAATAGGAAGGGGGAAATATGTTATTTTTAGGCACTTGGAGCTCAGCTCTAAGAGGCTGCTCTGTGATTGGGAATCACTTTCAAGTTTCAAGAGTCAAGATCATGTTTAGTTTTCTTTTAAATGAGAGCTGTGTCACACTGAAGAGACATCACTTGCCAAACATTTTGTCTTTCAAGCCCTGGTGTATTTCACAGATGGATTTGTGTTCTGGGGGACATCACTTCTCCCACTTGTATTTGAACACAGATGGTAAATCAAATCCTTCCCCTCTCTGAGAAGCCGGGGATGGTCCTGCAAGTACAGGGATTTCTCTTTTGCTGTAATAGATGTTCTGCATCAGGAAATGAAAGGCAGCTGGTTCTTGACTACTGGTGCACCCTCCCCAGCCTCCTTGTCTCCCTGATGCAAGAAGAAAATCTGTTTTTACCCATTTCTTTCTGTAACTGACCCCCTGAAAGTGGCCAAGCTGGTACTTGGCTTTCAYTTCATTGTCTCCAGCTCGTTTCAGAAACTCCCAATGAAGAAAATGAATCTCTAGAAGAAAAGGAGCTGTTGGTCAGCCACTTTTGCCAGCCCAGCAGCCAGAGGAGGAGAGGGGGTTGGTTCCATCCCATGTGCAGTTGTCAGGAGCCCCCAGCACAAACTGGGATTCCTGGGAAAGCAGCCAAACCCAGATCCTGCTTGCCAGCTTTGTCATACCCAAACCACTTAATACCCAAATTGTGGGGAAGGTTTTGTCTGCATTTGCAGGTAAGAGCCACTGGTCTCAGTGGTGTGGCCCCATCATCCCCCAGGCAATCCCACACTCCTGCTGGGATTCTCCTTAGGCTGGCACASAAATCCTGGCACAGGACACTTGCAGCACAGGCTCTTTGTCTTTCTGCAGCACTCAGCTTCTTCTGATCCTTCCCAGGCTCTGTGCCTGCACATGTGGAGCCTCTGAATTTGTGGTGAGAGCCCTGAGCACCGGGTTTGCTCTAAAAATGAGGGACAGGGCTGCTCTTGCTCTGTAGTGACCATGAGGTGGCATTGCCACCCTGCCGTGCTGGGCTCTTTTTGCAAGGTATTTGTTCACTGTTGAAGATCTTTTCTAAGGCAATATGGAGCTGTGGGGTGTTTTCTCCTGTTTATTGTGATATTGGTCAACCGTCCAGGGCACTGACAGCTTTAGGTACTGCTGCAAAGGARCTCAGTGAGTCTGGACAAGTGCTGGCATTGCTCTGACTACCCACAGAGAATTCACATTGCTCCATGCCAGACATGCCAGAAACTTTTCAGCAAAACTGCTGCGTTAAAAGCCTAACAAGTAAGGAAACTGAAGAGTTCTCTTAGCAGGGCCATGATAGATAGGCAAAATGGTATTAATGATGCCATAATTACATTTTAAAATAGAGTAAATATATGAAGTATATATTATTTTTTCCAGTTTCAAGTGCTTCTTTATTCTTAGCATTCCCTGCCTCTGTCAGTCAATAGACTGGCTGTAACATCCCAGCTTCTGTACCTGTGAGTGCTTGTTAATTATGATTCATCCTTTCAAATGGATACAATCTTGGCATTCTTTGTTTTCTTGGGCTGTGTCAAACAAAATATGTCCCAGTTTTCTTAGCACTCACTTTACAGTATCAGACTTAAAAAGAATTTCTTTTCTCTCACGCCAGCACAAGAAAAAAATCAAGTCTGAGTTATGTCTTTCTTTTGTATGTCATTGTCGTGGTTTGAATGAATTTAACGGGAGTAAAGCAATCTCAAGTTTTAGCAAACTTTTTTTTCTTTTTTCTCTCTCTTTTTCTTATTCAGGTTCTGGAGATAAACTTTTCTACAGAGAGGAAAGTGAAAAGAAAAGGAAAAAATATTTATTTAAAATTATAAAAATAAAAAAATCTGTGGAACTAGCTGTTGATCTTAAAGCTTTTTTCTTTTCTCCTGGGAGTAGCTATTTTTCTGGGGCTTTCAGAGGGGTGCTTAGAGTCTTTCTGGTGGTTTACTGAAGGATTTTTTTTTCGCTTGTTGCGCTATGGGAATTTTCTAATTTTTAGACGACGAAGAAAAAAAAAAAAAGTTTGCTAAAACTTGAGAGTGTGTGTCTTTTCATCTGTACTTGTTTCAAAGGACTCTGGGCACACCATCATGCACAGATTCCCCTCAGGACCTGTGTAGCAYCGGCAATCCCAAGAAAATCAATCACAGGTGGCTTTTGTGCCTGGATGMGAGCARCTGAACTAAGACCAAGAAATSTAAATAGGACAAGGCAGGACTTTCRGAYCCAGTCTGACACTGCTCGTAGGTTATCCTTTCAACTTCTAACCACCCCGCTAGACTTTAATTAAAAAAATCTCAAAATGAGCACTCTGAGTGGCTTTCTTTTTCCTAGGACAGAACATCTCTGTGGTCTCTGTCAGAAATGCTCTTGTCTGGGCTGGTGCTTTACAGTGACCTGTTTTGGGCTTTGACTACAGAGCACAGGTTTTTAATCAAAAACCTGATTCCAAGCATAGGTTTTTCATCAAAAACCTGATTCCAAGCACTTTAGCTCCTCTAAATAGACTCACTCAGGCTCCTCAGCCCCTGCCCAGCCGGGTCAGCATTTTTAAATGCTCTTCGCCTATAGCATTCTTGAATGCTGCAGGTCTGGAAAAAATTATCCCCAGCCTTATTTGATACTTATGCAACTTTTGGAAAATAAAAAAGTATCAAAAGGCTTGCCTTCTCTGSATTGGTACTTCAAGGAAACCAAATCAACCTACACCCTCTTCAAACATCTCAAAAACTGAATATAAGTTTTTCATTTGTGTGTATCAACAATCACTTCTTTGCCCTTGACCCCTGTACTCACTTCCTCATTGGTTTGTCGGCACCTCTTCAGTCAAGCTTTCTACCTGTCATAATTGTTAATGTACTGATTATATTTTCTATTAATGATATATTATTTAATTTTAATTASTACCTTTAACAAGCTAGGGAATTGCAGTGAGCTGTTAGCCAGCTGCTTATTTTACTAATTAGTGACATGACACAGGCTTTTGGCTTGCAAATAAGGCTGTCCAAGATCTCTAGGGTTGGCATCCAGGCTCTGGGTGCCTTTGCTAATGTGTCCCAGTGAGGGGGAATCACCCATGGGGGCTGCAGCTCCTGGGCAAGCAGAGGATCCTTCAGCAGAGCAGTGAGGCTTCCACAGTGAAGGAAATGCAAGAGGAAGAGGGGGAGATCTTAGAGTAGGGGGGCATTTGCTAGTCTAGAGCTGGCACCTGCTCCTGGCCCTTCCTCACAGCAGCCAGAAATGGGTGCATTTCTTCTCCAGTGCCCTGAACGTGTGTGGTACTCAATGCACATTTTCATGATGAGTGGTTGAGGAACATCAGGTAGATGGAGAAAACAAAAAGCCAAAGCAAAGGAGATTGCTGGCTACGCTGTGTGACAGATCCGTACTGTGAAGAGTTGTCCAATGCCAGTGGGGCTGCGTGATGCACGAGGAGTAAAGTCAGCATTTCCTAAAAGTACCAGTGAGAGTAAACTGGGATAAATGTCCTGAAGGGATCTGGGCAGCAGACACACCTTGGAAGGGAGGTGCAGAGAGAGGGCAGTGACACCCAGCAGCACCTCTGCAGGTTGGGTGATGTCCACCATCAGCGTGGGATGGCCTGTGCTGGACTGACCACTGCCAAAGGAGCTCCCACCAGGCCACAAATGAACTGAGCTGAAGGATTTGGAGAGCAGGGGGAGAGCAGCCACAAATCCTCTGCATCCCCAGGCAGCCACTGCCTGCCCTGCACAGAGAGCTGGCACATCATCCCTGCCACAGCCACGCTGRGCTCACCCATCCCAGTGGGAAGAGGGAGCAGGGCTCCTGCTGGKCTCACSCATCAAAAMCAYCAGGAAACATTTATTCAGTCCCAAYAATGCCCCTCATTCGTTTCGAGGTCTGGTGGGGCGTTTTGGGACACTGTAATAGCTCTWAGTACGTAACCACCTTGCTGAAAAACATGAAGGCATTATCAGAAGTTCAACAGACACAGATTCTTTAATATAAAACCAGGCATTAAAGTGGATTTAGAAGACCTGCCATCCCTTTCACTTTTGCAAACTTCCAAGTAAAGGAGCGTTTCTGAATCGCCCCCACCCCGGTACTACAGAGAATGAGCTGAAGAACAGGAGCAAAAGGGAAATTAAAGTGCAGTAGAGCTGCAGATTGTGTCCCTCAGAGCAAGGCTCCATCTCAGAACTGGCATCAAATAGACTAAACGTTCATTAAAAGGAAAATATTTTGAATTTTATTTTTTCACGTTATTATCAAGTACACAATTACAATAATGTCACACATCCCTATATGGTTCTATGTATTTTGTTTTTTTCTTTTGTCTTTTTTACAAAGTGTACAGAGGGAAGGACGTATACAATATTTAACAGGGTATTTTCTACAGAACAATAATTTATATTATGTCCTTGTAAAAATCTGTACCTTTTTTAAACATTAAACTGAAACATCCATTTTATAGCATTTGCTAAGCAAATTATTTAAGAATTAAAACTAACCTGTAACTAATGTCAGTACATTAACAATAACTATAATTCCATTTTCTCTTTATACAGACAAATACATTTTACAAAATCCACTTGACCAAACCCTTAATTATTAAAAAAAAAGTTTCAACATTGTGCTTTAAAAAAAAAAAAAAAAAAGTGTGTATGATTCCAGGCTAAGTAAGAGAAAGAAAATGCATAAAATTGTGTTCTTTGTCTTTCAGCTTATTTAAAAAAATAAAGTTCAAAATGGCTAAAATCCTCAGCACTACTATGGGAATTTATGCAGATTTTGTACAATTTCCAGGTTTCCAGTTAGAAAACGCTTGAACATAAGAGAGGGGATAAAAGTAGTCACAGGCAGGTACTTTGCAAGAAGCGAGTGGGTTTTACTGCATCTGGTTTGGCATCAGTAGGACACGGACACTACGGCCATGGAGGGAATCCATGGCTCCAGCAGGGATTTCAGGGAAGGCACAATGCAGCACAGCCAGGTTTTACACGCTCTAAGTAGCAACTCTACACAAAGAGCACACTGGGCAAGGCTGGGGGCACTGCAAGCAGCAAAGAAAGAAAAAATCATCCTACAACACAGGCAGTGACGTGGCATTGGACTCTCCTGAACTGCACACTACAGACAAATATTTCAGTTTACAGTGAGACAGGAGGGATGAGCAGTAGGGGCAGGGCTTGGTAACAAGACAAAATACAACAGGCCTAGAAGATGCACATCCAAAAAGGAAACCTTTGTSCCTCTATGACCCCAGACTTGAAACCATCACTAAAAWTCCTGTTTGATTTCAACCAGAAGTTCACCTGCCTAGAAACAGGAATTAACATTGGTCCAGGGTTTGGAGCCTTTCCATTAGTGAATTGTTGGTTACAAATCTATCCTAATCTGGCAGGCAGATGGGACTGAATTCTGCAATCCATCATCAAACAGTGGCTGGAGTGGGAATTTGAGCAAGAGGAGCAGGACCAGGTCCTAAAATCTGGCCTGTAATTAAAGTGGTTTGGGTTTTTTGCTCCACAGTTGTTGTTAAAGTACATGACTTTGTGCTTGGTACATTTATGCAGCAATTAGCAAATGATATGGCGCTACTTTATAATAGTCTTCAGGTGGCAAAATTGCATCTRGTAATTGTAATATTCCCCCAGCTGTTTATAAACAGATTAAAAGAWCTGGGTTAATTCTGGATGCTGTACTAATTAATAAAGAGCAGCTGAACACAGCTACTAATGGCTCAGGAAAAACAATTTAGTAACAGAACAACTGCATCTATCATAAGTTACTTTTTTTTTTTATTAAGGATATCTATGTTACAATATCTCTACTCTTTATGAACTCATCTGCTCTGCTCCATTCCCTTCTTAAGCTCTCACTGTAAATATCTGGTTTCCAAAATCGAGGCACCTCTTGGTCTTACATTTTATTCTAAAACAACTAACAATAAAAATGTGACTTGAACCACAAACTGCTCTTTCAAAGAAATACCAACATATCTAAAAGCATAAAGTTTGAGGTACGTTTACCAGCACATACAGACAGTTGTGACCTATTGTTAACTTTGCAAATGGAACAAGAGTATTTCACATTTCCAACATTAAGACAGGAGTAAAGCAGAAAAAACCCAACTCTTTTGTAACACACAAAACCTTTCAAAGACAAAGAAGCACAGAACAATAAATGTAATATTTGTGCATACTTTTAAATTTGCCCAGGAAAGAGAAAAACCGCCCCAAACCATTTGTAAAATATTTTTCTYTCTGAAACCAGAATGAAAACACGAAGTGAGAATTGTAACTCCTCAACTAGAAAATAGTTAACCTGCCATGAAGTCTGTATAGTTAAAACAAGACAATCAGGTGGGCCCTAGTGACTTTACTGTCAACATGACAATTTCCCATTTTATACACACCTCTGACAATTTTATCAAGAGAAATTTTGTATTTTTAAAATTCACGACAAAACTGCGTTAACATGGACACTGTGAGTATCAACGAGGTCAGTAAGATAAATATATTTAAATAAACTATTGTGGTTGAAAAATTCAGTAAGAGACAGGGTTTACTTTATTAAATGCAACTTTATTGTTGCCATCTTTTCTTCATTTATTAAACAAACTGAATAGAATTCAGAACACGCTATTGAACAAAAGGTATAAAAGTCAACTAGAAGCAATAATCCTATTTTTATACAGCAACAAATCAAATGCACAGTATTTTTTTTTKKTKGKTTTTTTTTTTGTGTGTGATCGCAGGTGATTGGCTTTAAAATAAGCTAACTGCCTGAAAGGCAAATTTCCTTTATAATTCCAGCCATAAGTCTGTGAAAGAGACTTTAAGGCAGCCCAACATCTTTATGATGTCGCATAATGTGCTGGTTCTTCTCTGAAGGCCTTCGGAAACCTTTCTTGCAATACTCACACCGGTGAGGGTAGTCTTTTGTGTGAATGGAAATCACGTGCCGTTTGAAGCCTGAGGCGTCTGTAGTGCTATACTCACAGTACTCACACTGATAAACTTTCCTGCCACTGTGTGTTTTCATGTGTTTTTTCAGCTCATTTTGCTGCCTAAAGCCCTTTCTACATCTCTTGCACCTGAATGGAAGATCCTTTGTGTGAACTGAGAGTATGTGGCGACTCAGAATGAACGGATCTGCAATTTTAAAGTCACAATGTCTGCATTGGTGCAATTTTTTCCCCTTGTGAGCCGCCACRTGTTTTTTCAGTTCCGAAGGCCTGTGAAAGCCTTTATCACACATATCACACTTATGAGGATAGTCTTTTGTGTGGACTGAAATTATGTGTCGTTTCAGATCACTCGAGTTTGAGCTCTTATGGTCACAATGCAAACACTGATGCGTTTTACTTTCTTGATGCATAATCGTATGCTGCTGTAGCTCTTTGGTATCTGAAAAAGTCTGGAAACAAATATCGCATTTCAASGGCGTTTCCTTACTGTGTTTAGTCTTTACGTGGGTTTTCAAGTTGGAAGAGTCGGCAGATCGATATTCGCAATATTGGCACTGGTAGGGCTTCTCACCAGTGTGGATCCTCATGTGCTTCTTGAGCTCCGACGGGTGGCGAAACCCTTTGCCACACTCCACGCAAATGTGAGGAAAGTTCTTGCTGTGGACAGCCAAAAGGTGGTGACTCAGTAACCCTTGTTCTGCTGTCTCATAATCGCAGAATTTGCACTTGTGCATTTTATTAACTCCTTTGTCCCTGTGCACCATCTTGTGAGTGAATAAAGTTCCTGCATGAGAGAAGGTTTTCCCACACTCGTCGCATTCAATAAGCTTTTCTGTTTTGTTGGTCAGCTTATGACTCTCCAAGTGGTTATGTAAACTTATTTTTTTATTCGTAGTGTAATCACAGTCTGTGCATCTGTATTTCTTCTTAGTAAGAAGGTGCTCYGGGTGGTTTTTCATGTGCCTTTTCAAGAAACCTCTAGATTTAAATTTCTTTCCACAAATCATGCAGGGGTAGACCGTCAACGGATGACCATCGGGGCCAATGATTATTGCTGAAAAAGCAACAAAAAAACATTTTATCAATATTATACAAGAATACCACACTTCAATAATGTCAGATGTTAACAATTAGATGAATTGTTGAGCAAGACCAGATGCATAGACTTAACTATACAATAAACAAGCTTCTTACTGAGTTAAGCAGAAGAAACTGAGGGAATTACTACTTTCACTCATTTTTATTACTAAGAGAAAGGAAACACTGTTTTTTATGTTCTTCATCTCAAATAATTCTATTTTGAAGAACTTTGAGTTCACAAGTTAAATACATGCAGAAACCAATGGCTGGTGCAAAGAACAGCAGCCAAATTGTTAAATTGAGTACCATCTAGTAAGCAAAGCACAATATCTTCTCTTGACTCTCCACAAATCTGTAGATAAAGTTTCATCTGACAGTTTAATCACCTACCACTGACTACAATTCAGATGCCCCCAAACTAACACCTCCTTCTTACACCATCTGTCACAGCTACAAATTGAAGAGGTACCAAGCAGGAATCAATAAGAACATGTTTCACATACAGAAACCTCAAAGCTTTGGAAATTATTTGCACCCATCCATCAGCCTGATTTGTTTACCCTGAATTTGCCTAGGCACATTAAAAAAGCTGTCTTTTCGAAAAATGTTTTATAAGGACAACTGACTAGATGGAAGTAGAAAAAGCCAACTTTAATTTGCAGTTTACTAAGGACTAAATATAACAGAACTCCTACAGTTAATTCAGAATTTGGAAAGAAGCTTTCAGTATTATTTAAGGCAAGGCTACTAAAGGAAACAGTTGTGTGCTTTTTCAGCTTTATCACACCAAGTAAATATTCTGACCATAACAACAGAAAACAAATGATGCCATAGAGAACTTCTGCTCTTACAGATGAGAGGAAAATGATAAGCATGAACATCAAGGCAATTTATTTCACTATTAAAACAGGAAAGGGTATAGAAGTTACACTAGTGAACATTAATGTACAATGTTCCAACTTTCCAACATACTGAGCTGATGAAATGCATTTGTTCTATATATTTTCTATAAAGACAAAAAGGGTTTTTAAAAGGCACTATTACAGAACACCATTTATCTAACATCACCTTTAAAAACGTTACATTAAACATTAAAAACTGGTGTGGCAAGTTTTAGGTTTTTAACCTTTTGCTATGATACTGATTTTTTCCTATGTCAGAGATGGTTTCCTTTAAAATACCTGCCACAATCCAAATCACCCACATATTTAAAATTTGTAAAATAAAATATGCACTCATTAACAAAGCAGAAGTGCTGTCAACCAAGTAACTCCCCAAATCCCTCTTTCTACAAGACACTCTGCATGCATCTGTTTATGAGCAAATGCCTGAAGCAACAAGAGTAGAGCTGRGCACCACATACTCACCTGTCTGATACTGTCTGGACTCAGGTCTCCTCTTCTTCTTTGGTTTTTGCTTGGCCAGTCTCCCAAGTCCAGATGACTCATCTATGTGCAAAAGAGCACTTGCAGTGCCATTCCGACTTTCGATGCCATCGTTATTATTACCTACCAAGGTACATTAAACAGTTACCTACCAACACTACAGGTAATTTGACACAAATTCTACAATGGCAGCAACAGAAAGGATAAACTATTATCTGGATATTTAATCAAACTGTAATCATGTACAGTGTAAGTTGTACATGCAAAATGTCTCACCCTGTAACTTAGGAATTATGCTTTGYATTATGGGCATTAGCTTTGTTAACCTAATTTTACAGGACTACACAATGTACAGGAATTAATGAGTTTCCATTACACAGAGAATTCTTCAAATGCAGCATTTTTTGCATCTCTTTGTTTGCTGATTATACCCAAAATGTTTAACATCAGTAAATAATATAATATCACAATATCTACTGTGCCAAATTTTCTTCTCAGTCCTGAAATATGTTTGTGTGGGAGCTTTCATTCATTTCTGTATGTCTGAATTCACCTGACTGGAGTTTGTCATCAAAGAATCCTTCTGAACAGCCCATAAAGTGGCACACAAAGTACACTACTTACTATTCAYACACCTGATGCTTTAGCACTTACAAATTCTTTCTACTGGGAACAAAGAACATGCTCAGTGTTGTGTAAAAGAAAGAAGGAAACAGTCTTTGCCTCACAGAGCTTTGTGTTTAATAAACAAATGGTATCACTGTATGCAAAACAAACATGAAAATTACAAATACATTTGAGAAGGTATTTATTGGCAATCAGTTTAACACTGGTGATTTAAGGGCATAAGTGAGCTTCAACAATAAATTTTGTGGTCAAGTATTTACTTGAATCAATAAAAGCCAAYATTTCCTAGTGAAAGCAAAGCATACAAATAAGACAGAAGACTCCAGTGCAAAGTGCAAGATGCTCAACAGCTGCTCCTTTCATAGAGTGCTGAGAATTAATATTCATGATTAATGTAAGGAGACTCGGAGCCAGGCACAGGCATGTGCAGAGCCTGAAGATTCTCATCTATATGCTAGCTCAAGTGTTCCTCTGCCATTTTCAGGCCTTCATGCTTAATTTGTCTCTGTCCCCACCATCTCTCACCCTGCATGCTCAATCACTTTMTGCTGACAGTGCAACCACTCCACTGTTTCCCACGTTTTTAAATTCTTTCAATTCCATCTCACTGTTTTTAATACATTCTGCTCAATTTTCTCCCCCTTCTACAAAATCACTGAATGTTTAGTATGCAACTTGTTTCAAGTTCACTCAAYTTCATTTTTAATTCCCACTCAGACTGGCTTATGTCATTCCCTTCTCATTCAAACTCACCAATATATAGCCTAAGATAAGGCTTTGGGTGCACTACCAGCCATCCCCTAAGCAACTTTTAAACACTACTCCCTRAAATCTGTCCCTTCCTGACTTACATCCAAGATTCCAGCCCCCACTGTATTCCCAGCACAATTGTCTGCTGGCACCATCACCACAATCCACATCATGCAGAACGTAAGTTTTGTCCTCTATTCCATTTGTTCTCTACTCCTATACTCTAATCAAAATCTCTTTTGATTAGAAGGAGAAAGGGGCAACAGAGAAACATTCTTTCAGATGAAATTCAAGTCTTAAGCATACAAAAGTTTTGGAAATCTGTTTGGGCACCAATTGGTGTTCAGATACCAAAAATCAAGAAAAATGGTTCTGCATGCTGGAAATACTCTCAAGGTTCTGCTACAATTTTAATATGTCTTCCTCCAACCTCTTTTCATTAATCAATTAATTATTGCYATTAATAAATCACATACTCATATGATCCATCTAGAAAGCACTTAAGCTAGAGCTCAGTGTTACTTTTCACCACTACGCCTAATCTTATATGGCTTTTTTTTGCCCTCCCCCAATAAAAATATTCAGTTCTACTCCCAAGGCAGCTCTCACTGTGTCCTAAAACTGCAAGGGACAGATGTACTTGAGATGCAAYTCTTTAGCTGGCAGTTCCTGTATTTCCCCTTTCACATCATGAAAATATGAAGGGAAATACCCGTTAAATAGGAGCAAGAAGTAGTAAGCCTGTCTGACAGCTTTCCCTCTTCTTTTTAAGGCTCATTATGCTAAGAAACCATTCTTAAACTAAAACTCTAAAAAGAAACACAAAAGCACAAATACTCTACACTACCCTCCAAAAACCAATCCCTGACACTTTGCTGCAGTGTCATCAGGAACATGTATTGAGTATTATTTTTTGAGTATTACTTACCATAAGCAGCTGCCCAAGCTATAGGCATAAAAGTTTTAATTTCGGTGTCATCAATTTGCTGTTCATGRGCTGCTGCAGCATCCTCCTCTCCTACAATCACTTCCATATAAACCTCATCAGCTATTTCTGCAACATCTAAGAGAAAAATAAGTAAAAAAAAAAAAAATACAGGAATGCTGCACTGCTAAAAGCCAAAATCCCTGTTCCCAAAGGAAAGCCACCTACTTACTTAAGTCTTCGTCTTCATGCTGAGAATCATTTACAGTCATGTAAACCATTTTCTCCCTTGGAATACGAATACTGCTATTTTGATCGAGCAATCCAACTGCGTGGTCATTCTCTGGCTCACTCTCCACAATGTCTACTGTGCCCCCTAATTAGGAAGACCAGAGCAAAAATATTTTAAATACACTTGACCAAAATCGATGCTAAACCACAAAAAATTGGAAGTTTGTCACTCTTTAAKATCAGACTCACAGGTCTTTACAGACCACTTGAGAGAAACGACAGTCTCATGCAAAATTCCAAGTGTCAGGTTGGAGTATTCTCAAACAAGTGTATTTTACCTAAATCGTCTTCTCCAGGATCTGCTTTGAATATATAGACCTTGATGACTTCTGGACAAATGCCATCCACTTTACAAGAGCCACTTTCTGACTCTGCTTCCATGGTAATTTCAGCAGAACCTTCGTGTTCTATCTTACCAGCATCATCCACTACAAAAACAAGTTATTACAATTACCCAGTCATATGCAGACAGACATATATGAAAGACTTTATTAATTTATTACTCAAAYTTGGAAGCAGTTTAAAACTAAAAAGTTGTGATAAGAAACCTACCCTTTTTTTTTCATATCCTTGAAAACAGTGACAATAAACACAAAAATAAATTGAAGCTGTTATCTTCTAGTTAAGGGGGAAATGCAAGAATGCTGCAGTGACAYAACTAGAAGCATGAGCACCACACTAGGCAATGCTGATAAGGAAACTCTGATCTGCAGCAAAATGAGTACAGRAAGAAAGTACACACCAGTACCACTCTGTGGCATAATTTCACTTATTCTCAGTTTTAATTACTTTCTTCTTTACAACTAATAAGCTATTAATTGTTCCTTTCAAAAGCATTATCTGTTGTTCAGCCCTGTCTCTAAAGAGAGTGGTACCACTGCTGCCTGTCAGACCTGGTTTTCTGCAAAGGGATGCTTTTTTCAGCTGCCTGGAGAGGAAAGCAGAATGGAAAGCCCAGGAAGAAACCCCTCCACTTTTCTGATCCCCTCCACAGCTGGAGAATGGAGCACAGCATCCCAGCACTGGGAACTTGTCAATGGTGCCCCTCCTCCTGGGCTCCACACTGCATTTCTGTGCACCCCAAAAGTTTGCTGTCCCAGCTCCAGAAGGGCACCCATACCATGATCCAGCCTGAACCACTGGAACTTGCCCAAAAGCTGACAGCCAGCTTTGACACCAGGAGTTTTGAGACATACTGTACATGGGCACCTCCCCTCCTGCATCATACTTAACCAAGAATAGGTTTTCAAGAAAAAAAATTGTAAGTATGCATTCATAAAAATCAAATCCAGTGTTTTAAGAACTTTGGAGAATGTTCCAATTTTCAGAAGCCCCAGAAGTTTCTCCAGTGTTGAGATCATTTAACAATTCTTAATGTGACAGAATATTTTTGTGATTTGTGACTTCATTGTCACTCCCTCAGAGTCATGCATGACTTCAGTACATGACAAAAAGACATGGGATTTATACTATAAGAAGTTTAAGAACTGTCCTATAACTGATGACGAATTTTTAAGTGTCATGCCTAGCACATATCAAATACTTCACAAAGTATACTTACTTTACTAGCACTCATTGAAYTACCTTCATAAATAAATCATAGCTTTATTACTCAGTAACTGCAACTCTTAAATTTATTTTAATACATACTTTAAAAAGAGCTCAAAATGTTATTACTATTATTTTCCTGCCATGAAGTCAATAAACTAGCCTTTAAATTACATAAACTAGCACATGTTCTGTCTCATCTATCAMACACAACTGTATTTAAGTACAATTTCTCAACCAGGCATCAACACTCACAAAAAAATGTAAGTAACATTAAATTATGAAGCACTAACATAAATTAGTCTCTCTCCTCACCTAAAGCAAAACAGAAAAAACAAGAAATACTCAAATGCCAAGTTCATGATCACTGGCCACCCTACAGATTGTTTCAAGTAGGATATTAAAACAATTACTTTGTGTAATGGGACAACATAACATCTTATAGCTGAAACACCAATGCATTTAAAAGTAAAAACCTTAAGATGTTCCTTTGAATCACATTAAAAACGTAGCTCCACAGTGTGTATATTCAGCTATTAACAGACTTTCATGACTTCTTTGTCATAYCCATGACCTACCAAATGTCATTGGAAATCTGATAAAAAAATAAACTTGCTTTTGTTCCTRAACTACATTCATGCAGTTGTTCTCCTTTAAATTCCTCCTTTAACTGGCTGTTTCCAGTGKCAGGCACATGTACTTGGAAGGCTTTCAAATCAGTGTAGACTGACTTTACACCTCTGAAGCCAAAAGGGAAGTCTGCCACCAAGATCAACTGATGCTAGAATATACCCACCAAGGAAGAAAAACCATGGCTGAATCAATCAGAGAGAAAACAAACCTTTGTGCAGGTGAAACAGGCCCATTTCTTTTAACCAAACCAAAGTTTTTAACCTCCATATATATGGAAGCATCTATGGATAACTTTCACACAACAGAAGAATTCTAGGTCTTAAAAACATGTTCTATTTATGCTTTGAAATAAGTTCTCCAAGATTCAAGGTATTATTTTATCCTACATAATTTTAAAAATTGTTACACAATTTAGAGTTTGTTTATCCCTGAATTCCCTTTATATACAACATTTTTTTCAGAATACAACAACTGGTTTAAATATTTTTAACAGAGCCATTAAACTGTAAGGAAATTGATGTGTAGGAGGTATGATGCCAACTCTTCCTTATCCAAAAGGAAAAAAGTTCATTCTTGACATGTGGTAATACTTYAAAAACTGAAGTCCCTGATGGGCTTGCAAAGCAGTAATATTTACAGTATAGTAACAAACAGGTAACAGGATGAAAAATAGAATGGAAAGAAAAAGATAGGACAAAATTTAAAAATCAAAGGGAAGACAAACAAAGTGAAAGGGAATGGATATCTGTATCAGAAAGTACCATTTCCAAGGTACTTTGTCCTATGGCTACACAAGCCTTTATTTATATTGATTCACTGATGCCCTGGCAGCATTTTACAAAATTTGCTTTCTATTTAACATTTGTCCTATGTTTCTGCACTCCGCATGTATCTCAGTCTCACAATCAGAGAAAATAATATTCAGAAATACTTGACTGAACAATGTTTGAAGCTGGAACTCTGATGATACTAATTTTTCATTTGAATTTGTAGCCCATCAAGGGGTCTCACAAATACTATCCATAGCTGATATTCTCTCGTATTGCTCATCTTGGACACCAACCAAAAAAAAACCCAACAAAGAAATCCCCCCCAAATAATTTAAAAGATACTTAAAAGTATTAGTTAAGCTTTTAAGTAGAGCCACTGAGCATTACTAAACTAATCAACACAAGTCACATGCTAGAAAAATGTTCAGGCTTGTCATACCTTGTGTCTCCATTTTATCAGATATGAACTGGACACTAAAACTTTAAATGTCTGATTTTTCCCCCTATACTAGCTGGTTGCTTTACAGCTGGATACAGAGTAAAACTCAAGAGTTTAAAAAAAAAAAATAAAAATTACTAGAGACAGTCTTATTTTACATGAATTGCAAGAATGCAGTCTATGGTTAGTTGCCAAATTGAATTGAATGCCAAAATTCTTCACAGACTTCACTGATTAGAGCAGCCTGCTCTTTGCATACTATGAGCTGCAAGAAACAAATATGTGCTTCTCYAATGTTGCAATAATTGCTTCCATAYAAAGATAATACTAGAATTGTTATTAAAAACACAGATGAGAAAGGTGTCACACAACATGAAAGATGTAGCATATTTAAAGCCTGTCTAGTTAGCAYTTACATTACAAGAAAATCAACAAAAAGAGACCAACAGGTAAAAAAGKGAATAAGGRAKAAAGAATAAAACAAAGAGATAAAAGATACAGGCAACAATAACAACAGTTTCTGTATGTCCTATCACAGTGGCAGCACCTGTTTCATAGAAAACAGTAAATTAAAATTTAAAAATTATATAACAAACTAGTAACATCTAAAGAACAACTATCCCAAATTATTAATCTTCTATTATTATCCCTAATTATTAATCTTCTATTAAAACACATCCAGTGGCATTCTGGGGACAGAAACAAGCTCCTATGCATTAGTAATAAACCCCATACTTAAAACCTTGTTGGGGCCAGTTTCCCCATACAGAAGCATAAATGTTAATCCTGATTTGCTTAAATAGAACATCTTTTGTTTAACCATCCCCAAGAAGTTGGTTTTAGTTTTTTTATATCAAATATTTGACAGTTAGGCAAATAAAGACTTTGTACCCTTATAGTGTTTTACTTCTAACTAAAAAATGCAAATATAACTGCCTTTAGTTTTAATRGATTCCATAACTTATTTAAACTTATTCTTTCCTACCATTTCTCCTCTACATGGGATTAATGAGGAAAAGTRTTGTAAAAATAAAAATCACTTAAGYACAAAGACATCATCCATCTTTTTCAAGTACTCAGTGCTCACTGCTAAAAAAACACATCAAAATAAACAACCTAAGGAACAGTCTCTCTATACCAGTTTAACAGATCTTTAAAATGTGTCAATGGAGCAATTAGACAAGAATAATCTCTTTTGTCAGCCTTTATATTCCCAAATGGTTCTCCTAGCTGCTAAAAAATGTGTATCATAGGATATTTSTCTGTTTACAAAATAAACAATCCTATTTAGGCATTCTTAATGWAAAAAGGCCATTACCAACTATTCTCTCTAAAATAGATTAAAAGCATTCTGTATTCCCCTTTCTCCAGTTATTTTGATAGAAACATTTTAGTTCTACTCCAGTGCACAGCAGTCAATTGCTAGTCCACTGAAGAAATTATTTTTACCATCCAGTTATTCCTTGAATGGCAAAGCAGGTTTCTTAATTTGCGAGAAAAGAGAAATCTGTTCTATTTTCATTCTAATCCATTGCCTTTACACTCGAGTATATCCTRTGCATGTAAAGGTCCCTCCAGGGTAGAAATCTAGTAGAGGTGTAACTTCTGAGCTTCAAACTGGGATCTAACACATGTCCTTCTTGTCCTCTGCCCCTAGCACAAAAACAAGACTAAGCTCTGAGACATCTCTCAGCCCAAAGTAACATTTATTTCCATCACCTCCTGAAAAACCTGAGCTGCAGCAACTGTGGGTGCCATGCCAGTGGTCAGACAGAGGCATGGCAGCAAGGTCTACCTCTGAGAAATAAAAATGTGATTTCCTGAATCTTTYGTAACCTCCAGGGGAAAATAGGGAGATGTTTACACTAAAAAAGCAATTAAAAACACATTGATTTCTTGCCTCGAAGACCACTGGATGGCCCTAAGGAAAATCATGAACTTTATGGCTTTCTTCATCAGATCCATTGCTTTCAACTCAAACTTTTAACAGGGACAAAAAAGGATTGATTTTCACAGATCTAGATGAAATCTTTCTCTCTTGGATTCTGACTCCTGTAACCAAAAATGTTAATTCCAATAAAACAAACAAAAGACAGGTGTAACTCAGAGAAAAGCAAGGATATGGATGGATGGATGGATGGATGGATGGATGGATGGATGGATGGATGGATGGATGGATGGATGGATGGATGGATGGATGGATGGATGGANATGGATGGATGGATGGATGGATGGATGGATGGATGGATGGATGGATGGATGGATGGATGGATGGATGGATGGATGGATGGATGGATGGAACATAGTTCCTGTATTTTCAAATATATCATTTCTCAAAGCTGCACTTTAAGCCTTGTGAGGCTACTCTTCACTCTTTCTAGACTCCTCTTATCACACTTCAGTGCCTCACTATTTTTACTGAAGTAAGAGTATATCAGGATACAACTTTTCATCTTATAGAATCAGTTAATGCCAGAGGATGCCTCTATCTTTGCCAAATGGAATGAAACAAGACCAAAAAAAGAAGAAACYTCAGTTTCCACCTTATTGCCAGGCACTGCTTGCCTTGGTTAGTAAAAGCAAGATGTTTGTTTTGTTTTGACAAGCAATCTCATCACTACTGTTTACTTATGGAGAAATTATTTTCCAAGCTACCAAACAGTTAGTACCAGTGTAAGTCACAGAACAATTTATACTTTCCTGACCCAACTCTTGAACTGGCTTGTTGTGGAACACGTAAAACAAACAAGAAAAATATTTAGTAAACCTCCTTGGCATCTTTTTCAAGCTACCAACCAGTAGGTTTGCATTCTTTGTTGAATGAATATCTGATTCTGCTCTGSTCTAAGTGGCCCAAATCTACCACAGAACTAAAAATACATCTTGAGGGCAAAGACAAAGTATCTAAGAAAAAAATCAAGTACATCTAAAGGTAACTGGTGATATAAAGCTGTGTGAAGAAATATTATCTTCAAAATTATGAAATTAAAGGCATATTAATGCCAAAGCCAAATTAAATCTAAATGGGGAAAGTAGTATTAAAATACTGTGCTCATTAAAGCAAAGTCACAGAATGAAACCCACAGGAACTGTACTCTTTGAAAAGACACACCAGTCCAAAGCCAAGAAAAAAGGTAGAAACACAACATTTAAAAAAAGTACACATAGATTAGTCACTTCAAGTCAGGTATTTTCAGGATAAAGCTAAGAAAATTGTCTTAAGAAAAATATATGTATACTCAGCTCATTAAGAACAAAAATGGAAATAAAGAGAGCCACAAAATGGGAAAAAGCAAARAGTTTTTGCCAATAGCTTCCACTGAAGAAAACAGACAAACTTATGATAGAAAGAACACAAAATATCATCCCCTGCTTTTCAAGTTCCTGTCTGAAAGAAGATAGGCAAAGGCATTCTGAAGAACACAGTCTAGCTACCAGATCTGGGAAACAGCAATATTTGGCAACTGTAATGGCAGACAAGATTACATTCCAACATCTGCAGTGCAGGGAAGTTTGCCAGAATTAAACAAATTTACAAATTAGGATGAAAAATCCAAAACTGGATTGGCTGATGTTATTACCTTTAAAAAACTAAGTTCAACTAAAGAACTGAGACAGGCATCAGATCAATGAACACATCAACTGCTGATAGCAAACAAACAAACAAAAATTAATTCRAATCGTATTTTTCATATAACAAAGAGATGTTTGGCAAGATAGCCTTTACTTGATGGAAAAGCACCAGACTCTGCCTTCACAACCAGAAGAACTTGTTATGCAGGCTTTAAACACAGTAGGTGGTAATAGGGAACTTCCCTTTAAAATGAACTGTAGAACATTAAACATAAATAGAAAGAATGCATATTTTGTAGTGTAACGATTATTTTAAATGCTGGCTTATTTAAGGTTCTGAATTTAAACAAAATAGATTGCAAGAGACATTTAATAATAAATGAAGCAGGAAACTGCAGAAATAAGTGACTGAAAATGGAGAGTACCCCAGCACAAGTGAACAACTAAATTCCTGTGTTTCCTGTCAGTCATCACCTGTTGACAACTGGCACATATAAGACTTCCCAGCTAGGCAGGGATCATCCAACAAGGTCTCTACCAACACATTCCGTCCTTGTTCAGCCACAGCAAGCAATGAACAGAACACACATCCACCCACCCTCTCTCTCATATGCATTTGCACAGGCATGGTTTGCAAAGAGCTCCATGGCAGCCACCCCAGAGGCCCTGCTCTGCTGCAGGAGGAAAACCTGCACAGGAGGGGTGAGCACAGACTTGTACCTTGAAGAGCTACAGTCAGGATATGGAAGAGGTAAGAATCACCACCAGAATCAGGCCTCAATTATCCACAGGAGGATTATCCAGTTTGTTGTTTAACTATGCAGCAGATGCAGAAGCATTTGAGCAGCTTTCATCTGATTTAAGTTGGGTCCAGAATCAGAAAGTTTTATCTATACCACACTAAACAGAGTGCATTTATCAGTCTGGATCAACACAATTTCAGARCAGAACCCCTGACCTATTTCACCTCAGTACAATCCTGCAGTTTAATTTACARTATTTGGGTTATCCATATTTTGCATTATCCCATTTCATTGTTTTCCCAGATAATAGAGAATTAACTGTACCTCATATAAACTCAAAACATGGCTGCAACAAGGTTACTCAAGGAACTCAAGAGATGGTAAATTAAGAAATGCAGTGATCCTAGGTAAGGAGAAGCAACATTAAAATTTGTAAGTACAGAATACAAAATTAAAACAAGTTATTATACATTTCAAAAACGTGTCCAAAAGTAAAGAAGGGA
>NW_026623482.1:142229-150006 GCF_030028575.1 Malurus melanocephalus | reverse complement strand
AATTGAATCATTTAACACCAGACAAAACAGAAGTGCCTGAAATGGCAATTAAACAAACCAGACTAACAAGGCTTTTCTATTTCTACAATAAATGTTCAGCAGTGACACTGTGACGTTCCTAGGTGCTGCACTGAGCAATCACTATAATAAGTAACAGAGTAAGCTCTAGTTCACACAAACGGATCTCCTCAGTAGAAAAAGTATTGATGATATGCTCTACTTTTCTCCACCCTCTATTTAAGYCTTCTGAAATACGATTCAAATGGGTTGTGTCACTGTTTCTAAGGGAGATTAAGACATTCACTTCCAAGCTATGAGCAGCAATAGCTACTCTTTTTATTAGCTGCATACCTCTGTTCTTTRCTTAATCAAGAGAAGAAAACACATCCTAACAGCAAAGAAAACCACATCRCTGTCTGTATCCAACAATAAATGGGATGCAAGAGGCGACGGCTTAGCAAAAACACAAGACAAAGATTGGATTTTCAGAAACCATGGTTTTTTACTCTTTCTTTGCCATGAAATAGTTTTGTTTCCTTAATGTCTTGGCAGTCACCTTAGTAGCCTCTTGCACATATAAGCATTTTTAAACATTGTCACATCAATTTTCTTTTAGTTCTCATTAAGTATATGGCATTTGATTTACCRTAATTCTTACTCTTTTGTTCATATGCTATAAATTGCAACAGAAATAATTTATAATCAGACGTGCATTGGTCAGTATTTCTCCCCATTAGTTTCACCACAACTTTTAGCTAGTACACGTTCCTAAAAATCCCTCCATGTTAGTACATTTGTAAGATCTGCATTTCAATAAAAAAATACAGAAACTCTGTTTTGGATACTGTCTTAAACCCTCCCTCTGATATTTCAAGCCCTTATCATAAGGATTTTGACGGCTTTTACCCAAACACTTACAGGAAATCATAAGGTAATCATCACAGTTGCCCTTCTCTTCTTGGTGTTCCACAGGGATTCCATTGGCATCGATCACTGCCTCTGATGCACAGTCTGCCACCAAGACTTCCTCAGAAACAACATCTGTTCCCAGAGTATCAGTGACAATATCTGCTTCTTCAACGTTATCATGAACCACATGCTCAACGTGTCCAACTTCAGGTACATGCATTGACTCACTTGTCAGTACATGCTCTGGAATAGACATTGTCTCTGCTGTTATGTCAGAAGCTAAAACATCATCTGGGACAGTGCAATGAGCCAAAGAAACCTCTTCGGCTACGTCTGCGTCCAGCACTTGTTCAGGAATAATGACTGTTTCAGACACATCTGGCTCCTCCATGATATCTGGACACTGAACATCCTCGATAACAACATCCTCAATGACATCCTGGATTACTACGGAGTCTGGATCATCAGGAACAAAATTATGCACGGTTATATCTGAGTCGACTACATCTGAAACAAATACTGTTTCCTGTACTTCCACAACAATCTGATCTCCATCCATATGTGTTGCATCAGCTCCTGAAAAACATAATTAAAACAGAACTTAAGTTGTGAAACTGTCTCACATGAGGTAGTTAATAATTGAAATTACTTCAGTTTCACTTCAACTTTTACACCATGCTGCAGTTTAGTAAAACAGGCATAACAGCATATGAGCTATTTAGAAAGGCAGACAAAGCAAGTCCTCAGTAGATGCTAACCTAATTAAGATGAACAAGATTTTCTTTCTTGGAAAAGATTTGCAGTTTTTAGACTCTCCCCCAATAGCCAAACAACTATTACTTGACTGAAAGCACAGTRGCTCATTCATATTGCTCTGAGTAATAAAAACAACCCAAATTCAAAAGCGACTACTCTAAACAATAGCATTGATGCAGCACAGCACTTCTAAGCAAAGGCAGAATAACATCAGTCAATTGCATCTAAAGTGAACTCTTATCTATRTATTATCTCCTTACAGACCTGTTGGATCAAAAAATGCATTTGGCTCGTGTGGCTGCAATTCAAGCCCATCTTCATCCATGGCCTTTAACTCTCATCAGTCACAGTGTCTGCAGAAGGTAAAGAAGAMAGGTTATTTCACTTGTATTAGGTGAAGAAGGTTGCCTCTGCCTATGCACTAAAAAACTGAAATTTTGGGTGCATGGCAGTTAACACAGAATACCTCAGGACTAAGATCAACCAGATTTCACTCAGGATCCCTCAGTCTGGGATTCCAGCAACACTACTGTGGATGACCAAACACCCAGGGTCTGAACAAGAGGAGTGTGAAGTCCAACACTCTGGGTCCATTTCTCAAAACCCTACGGCTTCACAAACACAGAAGCTGCTCATAAAGGAATGTGAAAATATGATTTCCTTATAATATTTAAAAAAAAAAAATTCAAATAAAGCCTAGACAAGTTCACACTCAAGACCTACTGGATGGTGAGGAATACAGAATGTCAGTCAAATCATTAAGGCTCAATAAGGTAAGTTAAACATACAGAGATCATTAGCTGAAATGCACACCAGTTCTGATGTCCTGATGTTCATACGTGGGCTATTAGAAGAAGTCCATCCTTATGTCACTCCAGGATCTCAAATCATCAATGTAAACTGCTTCCAGAGCATAACATCCTATGTTTTCAAACCTAGATTTGTGAATGTTTTCAAAACTCTTGCCCCAAGACAAAGTTCCATAAGTATTACAAGTCAGTTCTCAAAAATTACCAAATACTATGTTCTACCAAAATTATTGAAAAGAATGTCAACATTTCTTCAACGTTCATTTCTTCAATTAAAATTTCACTCTTCTTTCAAAAGAACCTAATAAGACTATGAAGTTAAAATACTTGCAAWGATAAGACACTGTTACCTAAATTCTGCTGCAAACTAAATTATGTGCATTACACTTAGGATCAGGCAAACCTATTAGGTATAATGCAGTCTAACATAAACTTGTACTACTCCCCTGCACTTAAGTCCAACTACTTTCCTAAGTGCAGAATGAGCAAGAGGCAACAGAATGTTGCTTCATGTTTCTGCTTGTGATTCTGTAGAAGATGTTATTTTTTTTTCCTTCTAACATTTCTCACAGTGACAAGCAGAAATCTCCCCAATTCTGTGATACTTTTACAAAAGACAGACAAAACATCGAGATTTTACCCAAGGTTTCCATAAGAATCCTACCCTTTCTAAATTACATCAGCTAACATCTACATTCATTAATTTTTTATCAGGGAAATTGATACACGAAAGAARAAATTAACTAGTCCAAAATACAAATCCAAACCCACAATCTAGAACAAGTRTTTTCTAAACTTGCCCCACTTTTTAGCTCAAATTTTCTCAACTCTTCACCTCTGGAATTCTCCCTTGGGGCGTTGTCCAGACTCCAGTGCAGTCACTTGGGCCTTGTCCCTTACAGAAGTTGAGGGAGAAATATAGCCAGACATTGAACTRKAACAAAAACAGTGGCACACTAATAATTTTCCAAGGTGTTCTGTATTTGTGTAATGCTCARCTCGAAGAACTTTGCATTTTAAAGACAGCTATGCTAACAAGTCATTGGAGTGTRCAAGTGGACATAAATCATCTCCCAATTATTCAAGCACTGTCAAGTACTTCCATCAGACGTGCCCACTATTAAGACCAACAGCTCTTCACCCAAAGCTTTTTTTCAGAACCAAGAGCAAAAGAAAAGTGCTTCTCAGCCTCAGATGTGAGAAACAGCTTGACTGATGGCAATCAACTTCTGCCATGCCACAAGAAACAAGAACACAATAATAAAATCCCATACAGTATTTCAAGCAAGAATTATTCACACCCAAATTGCTTTCCTTCCATCTATTCAGCATACACCCAGTCAGTCTACTATGAATGCCCTTCCTATTCATCTTGTCATATTTTTTGTGTTGCTTTCACTGTTCAGTTTCTTCTCTTCTGTTGCTTCTTTTCCCAACTTTTGGCATGCCTACACCAATCTTACGTTCATTACCTCACCTGCTCATTTCATCCCTCCAGCTTCTAACTACAGTRCACTCCCATCATTCACACAAACCTCTGCTACTCATCAATTTGTAGCAAAGACTGTATCAGTTATAAGGTGATTTTTTCCTTTTTGACAGGAGGCAAAGGGAGACTAAGGGTTGGCAGAAATAAAATTGCCTCTTTCCTCGAACAATATACACACAAGATGACGGAACTCTCTGTCCAGCTCTCAGGGAAAAGTTCAGATGCCCTTTTGCCTGTGCTTTTGAGACTATTACCATACACATCAGTCTTCGATCTGCAGCGACCTGACCAGCCTGAAGTGTCAGTTCACCACTAGCTACTGGAAGAACTGGCATTCGTTTACTTGCTTCCTGCTTTCACCACCCACCTGACCATCATTTCACCACAAATGCCAACTTCTTATGATTCATGCCTGTACTTTCTCTATCCTCTCCTCTCCCTAAATTCCTCTGTAAGTGAGGCACCCCTTCAATTGCCCTTCCATTCTCTTCACCCATGAGATGCAGAGGTCTCTAACTTACATCCCAGCTTCCTGTAAGTGCCCACTGACACCATCTCTTCCCTGTTATTCTTGTTGATGCCTGGATTCCAGGCAACAGTTGCTAAACCCAAAATGTCTCTGTGGGGTTTAGGAGGTGCAATTTCACAGCAATGACAGCCTAGCACACCCTCCATCTGCAGACTGCATCACTCTGACCTCTTCTGTTCTAGCCAGGTTTTCTCACCTTCACTGGCACAACGTGCTCAGAACAAAAGCTCGGTCTCCACACAAACCAGACACTTCCTGGGCATATGGGTTTCAAKTCTGAGTCTTAAAAAGGCAACCAACATTTGCTTTGGTGCTTGTTCCAGAGTAGAAAGAAACTTCMATGTTTTCACTCAATGAATTTCTCACTAAATAATGTTCCTCATAATGTGCTTTTGCACCCAGACCCAGCCAACACATCACTGTACACCAGTTCYTATCCCTACGTAGCACCATAAGGAGTTTAAAAGTGCTCTGCAAGGGCAAAGGCCCCACATCCACAGAAATTTGCTGCAGGAAGAGGACAAAAAGAGGATGCAGATACTTAAAACAGGAATTAACTGAACTATTTAAAATAATAAAGGTGTCCAAATCMGAATCTGCCAAGCAAAAAGGCATAAAGTAATTTGTCTGTAGCTGAGGTAAAAAAWTACAAGATTCCTGAAATAATTTTGAGGTTTCAGCATTCTAACCAGATGAGAAAACAGTTTCCTCCTGCTTGCTCTTCTGAGCAGAGGGTGAGCACAGGGGTACAAGATGCAGCCACACAAAGGAAGGAACACCAGAGAGTTCAGTACCAACAGCAGCTTCATGGTACGAGAAATACCAGAGCTGCTTCTTGCAAGCACCACARTGAACATCTTCAATTCCTTGGCAAGCACCCCAAGCTCTGTGGTACCATAAAGGCTGGGAAGCAATTCCAGCAGTTCACCTTCCTGCAATATTTCAAGAAGGACAGAAACTYCTCTCAGTCTAGCTGAGATTTACCTCAGGACCCAGTTCTGGCATTGTAGCCAACAGAATTAATTTTTCAGTTCTGGTGTGTGAACCCAAACTYTCAAAGAAAAGCAGGTGCCCAGCCATGTCCCTACACTTAGCTCTTCTCAGCTGTGTGTCTCCTTGTTCAAATCTCAGGAATTGTGGAAACACTTCTCTAACCACTGTGACAAAAAAAAAGCTGAGGAACCCAGACTTGAGGTTTTTATACTGCTGAAAAGAACTAAACATCTACACCTTTTACTTGGCTTGGGTCCATGCCAGCTTCACATGGATTGAGAATTAATACAATTCTATAATACACTTAATTCAGTTCATATAGTTAGTTTTTACAAACTGAATTTTACCTATTTACTCAGAGACTTGGCTGGTTTTGGCTTTATGGAAGTCAAGGTAACATTTTTGAGTGGAAGGACAGATGGAAAACTATATATTAATGGAAAAATGATATTACTGTATTAGCAATAATCTCCAAAAATAAAAATTATTGTGAGAACAATCAGTTAGGAGAAGYAATGCAGACAGTGCACTAATCCTGCCACATTACATATCCTGGACTCAAGAGACCTAGCAAGGTAATCAAGATGGAATAAAAAGAAATAGACAAGCTGTCACTTTTTAAAGAAGGAGCAACTTTAAAAATAGAGTTCTTCAAAAGAGGTTTAATATTCCACAGAAACTCTCAGTTTCTCTTCTCTCACCAGAAAAAGAACAAAAAAAGAAAATGGGGGAAAAGGACAAGGAGAAAAAGGGCAAACTCCTGAAAAGCCATCCTTGTGAAGAAGAAACACATGACATTGTCCTTTGCCTACTCCTAATTTGCGGCAAGGCCGTAAACCAAACATCCAGGCAGTGAAAAACTCTGACAAATCAAGGCATAAAACAGCAAAATTCCCCTCGTGCAAGTGCTGGGATGACTTAAGTGTACAGCCACAACCATGTTCCCGTGGTGCCTTGCTACATCCCATTAAAAATTGCGGCACGCTGGCATGTCCCAATTGGGTCAGAGCCCCGAGCCACCGAGTGCTCCTGAGGCAGCTCTGGGCTCAGTCCACGCCACTGCTGCAGTGTCACAACTCTCCTGATGTGACCCACTTGAGTGCACACACACACACACACACACTGCTCTCGCTCGCACACACTTGAAGGGCAAAAAAGAAAAAAAACAAAAAAAAACTACACTCCTATAGGATTGAATTCCTGCCTTGAAACAACCCTCCCCACCCCCGTTATTACTACGTGGTTAAATAGAATAAAAACGATGTTACAAATGTAACAATGTGATCATTCGGCTGCTTATTTCTTGATCCATCTGCCTCAGGTTTGGCAGGAGAATCGGTGCTGCTGTTTTCACTGCTATTCCGTAGAAAAACCCCCTTAAGTCATTGCCTTCTTTGTTGTAGTTCAGTGGTGGGGTATTTGCAGAAACCGGTTAAAGCAATGGGTTTTATCCAGATTTCAAAGGAATACTGTGCGCCAGACGACAGTAATTCTAAAGCAAATAAGCTATTCTTAACGAAACCTAAATTAGGGAAGTGACCGATCCCAGGCGCACCTTTGAGCCAGCACCAAGAGGGCCCCCAGGGAATTAGGGAGCTGCTCACGGGGCGAGGGGGGGAAGGCGGCTGCGGGAGAGCTCCCGGCGCTGCCCSAATCCCCGGCCGGAGAAGAGGAAGGAGATGGCGGGGCAGGACGGGACGGGGCCGCGCAGGGAGCGGCGGCGGGCCGGAACGCGCCTCGCTCGGCTGCGCCTGGCAGTGTGGCAGCGGGAGGCGGGGAGGGTGTGGAGGCTGCGGGCGGTCCCTGCCGGAGCCCCGAGGCTCCCCCGCCCCGCCCGGCCCGGCCCGCGCGGGGCCCCGGCTGTGCAAGCGATTAATTCAAGATGGCGCCGGCGCCCTCCGCCCCCCCCGCGCGCCGCCATTTTGTCTCCTCCTCCAGACACCTCCGAGCCCCCCCCGGCCGGGCCCGCGGCCCCTCACCGGCCCCACTCGCCTCCCCCCAGGCCCGCGGCCACCCACCTCCGCTCCGCGTTCCTCACGCCGCCTCCCCCGCCGCCCCGGGCCGCGTTGGGCTTGCAAGACCCGCCGGCGCAGAGCCCGCGGCCCGCTCCTGTGGCGGAGCCCTGGCGCGGCCTAGCTGCGGCCTCCTCGCGGCCTGCGCCGCGGCCTGTGCGGGCAGGGGGAGGCCCGGCCCGGGCGGGCGGCAGGGCCCGGCCAGCGGCTCTTACCGTGCGGGTGGCGGGCGGCGGCGCTCGCTCGGCGCGGCCTCTCTCTGCGCGACTGGGCCGAGCGC
>NW_026623482.1:65382-141823 GCF_030028575.1 Malurus melanocephalus | reverse complement strand
GCGGTGCCCCGGGACCCCCTCCCCGCCTGGCCCCTCCATGCCCGGCGAGCCCCCCCCGCGCTCCGCCAGGCCCGCGGCCCGGCCCGGCCCGGCCCCGGAGTGCGGGCCGGAGGCTCCGCGCCCCCGCCGCGGSGTTGGACTCGGCTCTGCGCGGCGATAATGGGTTTTTGGGGTGCGGGTTTTTAGGGTGCGGGGAYTCCCTTTCTAGGGCAGACGAGGGCCGAGGCTTGCGCGGCCTCGGGTCACCCCGGCGCGGGGTGCGGCTGCCGGCAGGAGTTGCTKGGAACAACAAGGACAGTGGAAAGCAGCGGGGTGCGGTGCAGGACCCCGGGTCCCCACGCAGAACACGGACGGCGCTCCCCGGGGGCCGCTGGCGCTCACGGAACTGCAGTATCAGGGCGGGGGGTGGTCGCGTTTTGTAGGCTGTGGAAATTTGGAAATAATTTGGCGTTAAAACCCAAGCCCTGCCTAGACGAATTTTCCCATCCTTGTCATAGAAGTTAATAAGTTTGTTTTTTTTTATTTTTTAGGAGAGAGTTGCAGTTGATCCGTGAAAGATCCATCCTAAAGTTTTCGAGGCATTAGAAATTACATACCGTGGGTAACCTCATGGATATGAGGAGGTACCTTCAAATTGGTTGCATAATTATGGGGCCAGGGCTCGAAGAGGTTTCTTCAAGGGGCGTTTTTAACATTTAAGGAAACTGGAAGGAAATTGGCTGTTGCACTTACCAAATGATGCAAATGTGACTTATCTGGCTGAGAACAGCAAACGTGTCGTGTTTACGTTGCCAATGAGCCTCTGGTTCATCTTTGACTCCGACTTTAATTTTAAGCAGTAGTCTTTTCTATCTTAACACACAGGCATAAAACATAAATTTGGCAATGCTTGGAGTTTATTTCAGTATAGCGTTTGATAAACGTGCACCATGCAAACTTTACCCGTGTGTAGTGGGTTGACCCTGGCTGGATGCCAGGCACCCACCAAAGCTGATCTCTCATTCCCTTTTTCAGCTGGACAGGGAAGAGAAAATACAACAAAGGTGCRTGAATTGAGATAAGGACYAGGRGAGATCACTCACCAAATACCTAAGGGCAAAACAGACTCAAATCGGRGATATTATTMCCAACARAATCAGAGCAGGATAATGAGAAGTAAAATAAATCTTAAAAACACCTTYCCCCCCACCCCTCCCTTCTTYCCAAGCTCTACCTCCTTTYCCCCAGCAGTACAGGGAGATGGGAATGGGGGTTATGGTCAGTTCATTRTTTTTATTGATGCTGCACAGGGAGGGGAGTCCTTCCCACAGGAGACAGTTCTTGAGCTTCTCCRGCATGAATTCATCCCACAGGCAATGGTTCTTCACAAATGACTGCAACATGGGTTACTTTTTCATGGGGCACAATCCYTCAGGCACAGCCTGCYCCAGGGTGGGTACTGCWGAGGGTCACAGGTCCTACAGCAAACCTGYTTGCTCCAGCATGGGYTTGTCTTGCCATGGATCCCTGCCAGGAGCCTGTTCCAGCCTGGGCCTCCCCTGGACTCACAGCCCCCTCGAAGTGTGGGYCTCCTCCATGGCTGCAGGTGGATCTCTGCATCCTTGTGCCCTCRCAGGCTGCAGGGGAACCTCAGCTCTGCTGCCTGGAGCACCTCCTGCCCCTCCCACACTGACCTTGGTGTCAGAATTCCTCTCACATGTTYCCATCCTGCCCTTCTCTGCCCATAATTAGACCTGTGCAATAACCTTTTCCTCTCTCAAATATGTTATCACCATTCCTGATGGGCTCAGATGGCCAGCAGCAGGTCTGTCCTGAAGCTGGCTGACCTTGGCTCTGCTGGACATGGAGGAAGCTTCCAGCAGCTTCTCATAGAAGCCATTCCTGTAGCCCCCTGCTAGCAAGACCTGGCCACATAAACCCAATGCACTGTGATACTGAGAACAGAATGGAACCATAATGCTTCAAAAATTTATATGATCCCATGAAGATTGAAGTAAAACTTAGGTAGTTTCAGCCCAGACCTGGGTTCTAGGAAGGGGTTCTAAAATACTTTCAAAATGTTTTCTGAGCTTGACCATATATATGATATTAATGTAAAATAGTCTTAAGTAAATATTCTTGCCAGGATRGAAGAGGCTGTGGGAAAGAGCACAGAAAGATGATGATTAGTTCATAATCAACAGCAGAGTGGCTCTAGTATTGATAGGTAAAAAACTGGAAATATTTTTATTTTGTCCTCATGTTCAAATTTAATACTCTGAATTTCTTTGAAACAGTGGAACATGTTTGTTCCATAGCAATTGTGAAGCCTCTGTCTTTGAAGATACTCAGAACACAACTGGACACAACCTTGAGCAACCTACTGTAGCTGACCCTGCTCTGAGCAGAAGGGGTGGTTAAGACAATCTGCAGAAGTACGTTCCATCTTGAACGATTCTTATGATTTCTAAGCCAGTTTTTCCAATAAAGATAAAGTGCATAAAAAAATTACAGTGAACAGCACAATATCCTGTGAGGTCTTCGGTTCCAAGCGCATTTTATTCAATTTTTTATTCACATAGGCAATGGAAATCCAGAATATTGGACAGATTGCTCTCAAAGATTGATCATAGCCAATTGTCAAGTCATTGCAGGGGAAGACCTTCAGAAAAGTGTAATGCCATTAAAAGACAAATTACTGGATGTTTTGCAAGACTGAATCTTAACTTGCCTGGCTGGCAATTCATCCGGTTTGCATATATCTGTTTCACCTTTACCCACTTGTTCTTTACCACTCAGGAGCAGGACACCAGCTCATTTTGAGTCATTTGTGTAATTTTTGTCTTGATCAGGCCATTACCTCAACATTGTCCCCAGCCACTCTGGTTTCTAATAGGCCACAAACACCCTGGTGTGATCAGAAACAGGGTAACTCCCATGGGTGCTGCTGCCAGGAAGGAAGCCGTGTTTGCTGCTGATATTCACAGCTCTTTCTGCTGCCACAGTCAACTGAGGTAGGAAACACACTGGGAAACAGCAGGTACCATGGGTGTGCTGGCATCTTTGGAACAAGATAGGTTAACTTACCCACAGAAATGKTTTTGTAACTTGTGCTTTCTGGAATTCAATAGGCAAAGGGTAAAATGCATTGTAAGCAGTCGGATTTCTGGTGTTGATTGGTGGTTAGGTTGTGTCAGATTTGGTGCAACAGAGACAGAATACAGCTTGTATGTAGAAGTTTATAGCTCATTTGTTCTCAGTACAGACCCCTTGCAGTCCAACTCTAATTTTATTTTTGATTCACTGTTCCTTTGTATTWTTCCCTAGAGTTTGTTTTGGTGCCACTTAGGAGTAGGTAACTGTGCTCTATCTTTTTCCTCACAAGAGCAAATGAAGTTGGTGGCTTTTGCTGAGTGTCCTCTTCAAATTTGACTTGAACTTAGCAGTCATTGAGGTCTGGAGACACCTGCTGCTAATTTCATACTCAGACACTTAATTATCACAATGGCTGTTACAATGTTGTGATCAGATTCCATCAGGTAATCTTAAAAGGAGTTTCTATGTCCGTCAGGTCATGAAAAATGGCCACAGCTCCAAGTCAGAATGACTTGATAATGTTTTCATCCATCTCGTTGATAATTTACTCCTCAATAAATTATAAAACTTTGTAAMGAGCCGTTTTCAGTCACAGTTCCTTCCTTTTTGTCTTGCAGCTTAAAAAGAGCCCTTTCCAGGTATTGGCAACATGCATAGCAAGCACCATTGTGCCGAATAACACTCCCAGATTTCTCAAACTGGCCTTTATTGCTAAGCCCCAGCTTATAAGAGAGCAAGCTGAGGTTTGTCAGCTTTATGGTGACTGATCTTTAAGTAGAAATGTGTTTTCTTCTTGATCTGTGATGACCTAGAGTTATTTTACCATCCAGTTACCTGATCATGTTTCAGTAACCATTTTTTGACCCTGACAAACACATCAGCTGGTGATGAGGGTTCAGTGTGAGTTGACTACATCACTGTGCAGTGAATATGAGCCTGCTGAAGTGATCTGTTYGTGTTTTTCCTATGCAGCCACAGTGATGGAGGTTGGGTAGGAAAAAAAGTGAAGGGAGATTGTTCTAATTTCTCCCAGAATAGTCCTCTTATTCTCATGGAAATTCTGGAATAATTTTTCTGTCTTCCAACTTCTATTTGAAACTTGTCTATAAAAAGGGAATACTGCCATCTTRTCCAAGGATCTAATGTTCTGTAATGTTCTCTTTTGGTTGTTAATAATATTGCAAGTGCACCAATATTTACCTGCAGTCATTGGACTAAAAATAAAGGAGTAAAGAGAATTAACAAGATTTCTCCTAGCAGTGGTAAAAAGTTTACTTCATGGCTATAGTAGCTGCTGGCTTTCAAACCAAGTGTATTCAGGACATTTACACTGAAATGGAATCCTTGTAAAAATACGCCCCAAAATGAAGGAAGTGCGAGTGATAAGCAGTCATTCTATTGACAATTTAATCTRCAGGTCCAGATAACCCTGGAGTCTTAAAATTGAGTACAACAAAGGAAAAGCTGTCAGACCAAAAGTCTGTTAGAGCTCATAAAGTGTTTCTGGTCACTAATCAGTAGGAAATGCCTAGAGAGAAGTAAAAGTATAGGGAAATGTAGAGTGTTAACATGCTTTAAAATGCACTCCTGCCTGCCTTCTGTCAGCAGAAGAGGTGGCTGGTTCATTTACAACAATAAATGTAAATATCAAAAGGCTTGAGCCACTTCAGAAAGGGTGATACTGGCCAGTGCCCATTTGCCAGAGCACATAAGCCAAGATGAGTTGGGTAATAAGTTAGCTGTCTTGTTAAAGTCAGTCCTGTCAAAATAAAGGAAAAGAAAACATGGGATTTCTTTAATAAGGAATAAAAGGGTAGAAATATAACTAGTACCAGTAAGTGTGGGTTAGGGAAAAGTGATCTTGACAGACACACCAAACTTCATTACTTGAGTAAGATGAGAAGCTTCAGCTGAACATTAATTGCATAGATGGAGCAGACTTGGSTAAGGAGCTTCAAGTCTCCCTTGTTTTCGATATCAAACGTTAAATGGTTTAAAAGCTGATGGACTGACAGTTCTGAAGAAATACATAACATTGCAGAAATAATTGGATTGTTCACAGAAGTGGAACCTTAGCAATGGCCCAAAACTTTGATCGTGGTTTGGAATTCATCATAGAGTCACCCCTGTTTTAATTAGTGGCTGTGACAAAGTTTCTAGGGTAAGTACATTCAGGTGATGAGGAAAAGACAATAATGAAGAAACTTCACACAAACTTTGTAAATTGAACCACTATCTTAGTCTGTCCAAATGCAAAATCGTGTCTAGGATGAATGAATGCAAATCATGTACTTAGAAAATATTCCTGAATCCTGGAAAGCAGAAACTTCAGAAAAGATTAAAGGAACACAATCACAAGACTCCTCAAAAAGAGTCTTGTATACACATGGGGTAGAAAGGGCTGGTGCTGTTTGGGGATGCTCAGRGTAGAGTAGGTGGTAGAAATAAGGTGAGTGGTATCTGCTGGATCCTGTTTTTTAAATAGACCAAAAACTGGAGACACCACAATTCTAAAAGTATTTTGATGCTTAAAATGTCTTTAGCTTTAATACCAACAAGAACAAAAAAAAATACACATTAATTATATAGTGCTTTTCTGGTAATGGAGAAGTCTTCAGTCTAGAAAGAGAGACATGGATAGCTGGAATTTAAACAAGGTGGATTCAATCAAAAAACATAGACTTCTTAAATGATAAATCGTGACCAACCACAAGCAAAAAATAAGAGATAGGACAGGCCTTCCTCCCCTTGATGCCTTCACCTCCAGATTGGATGTCACTGTCCAGCATTTCTGGCCAAGTCCTTTGGTTCACAAAAAAGTGAAATTTGATGGCTAATGCCATAGAGATGTTGACATTAGGCCATCTTTCACAATCCCTGCCCGGCCTCCTTGAAGTGAAAGGAAGCAGAGCTATCTAGAAAATATAGTTTCTTGAAGTACTATTTTTAGTAGACTGATGTTTTCTATCTAAGAATAGATTCAAATAATTCCTTTTGCTCTGTCAAGACATGCCCTGGCCTAGTTGCTGTTAATAAATAGTAGATTTTCTTGTCCATTTTGTAGTCTTTATAGCGCTATTCAGAATTTCTCAAGAATTCTCCAGACATTAATTGGTGCTTGTAAGTTAAACCACTGTAATTATCCAACACAAATCTGTGGAGACAGTGAATTCTGTAGAATCCTCTAGTGTCCACACTGYGATGCTTGTTCTCAGACAGCAATGCCTGTTTCTCCCCTCTCTTTTCATTCTCAAAATTGGTATTTCCAAAAATTGCCCATCCTTTAATGGCAGACTGACATCCTGTTCCTGTTGGTTGTTGTTGACTGGTTTAGGAAGATGTCTTTCTATGGCCACCACAAGCAAATATTGCCATCACTAGTCCTTCACTATCTCCTGGCAATTACCTGGTCCTTCATGAAAAAYGTTCTGGCTACATGGTCTCCAGGGTTTCCATGCAAGACCAGTGAAGAATGGGCTCTGACCCACAGAAGGAAATATGTCAGGAATAATGGAATCACAGCCTCTGTGCCTAAAATGGCTCTGAAAAGAATGTTCTTGAACTCCTCTCACTTGGGGCAAAAATCATGGTTTTTGAAAAAGAGAGAGAGAAAAGGGTTGTTGGAACCTCCCAAAGTAGCACTGRTTATTGCTGTCTGCTGCGACAGAGGTATATGGCCATGCACAAAATCTCAGTGCATGAAGCAGATCCCCATGAAACTCCCTACAGAAAAGTGAAGACAGCTGAAGTAATCTGGAATTCACAAGATATTTTATCCACAGTATGAAGCATTATATCATGCTATGGGCAAGGAACCAACATTATGGAATKAAGCAAAATCACCACATAGAAGAGGTGCAGTCAGAACAAAAGGACGTAAGATGCTCCAAGTTGTGAAGCGATGTTATGAGGAGTCAGGCCCTGGCATTCATGATGGACAGGGGAATGAGACCTACATGATTAATCCTTCTGGTGGGTAGGAGATCCCAAGACTATAAAACTGCCCAGATCTCAATCAGTGTATGTGACAAGTGCTTTATAACCTTGCATTCCTCTCCAAAGGCACAGTTCATAGAATCATAGAATGGTTTGGGTTGGAAGAGCCCTTAAAGATTATCTAATTAATTGCAACTCCCTACCACAGGCAGGGAATCTTTCACTACACCAGGTTGTCATTATTGGTGGCAGGCTGCTCACAAGTACAAGCTTGCCTGTTCTCCAGCCTTCTCTGTTATCTGCCTCATTGAAGATACAGAACTTCAGGACAGTCACCTGCTGGTCCCCTGGCTTCAGCAACTCCCAGTCCTGGCTTTGCTGCAAAACCTGTTCCCAGCAGGCAGTATCCTCACCATGGAGCTCGAGCACGACACTGCTGGGGCTTGGTGTGCTGCCTGTCACCATCCCCTGGGAACTGTGGAGGGGCTTTGACCCATCCATCTGCACTTTTCCAATTACTGCTGGTGTTCAGGATGCTYCCCGAGAGAGTTGAAGAAAGAACTGTCTTGGTGTTGGCAGGAAGCTTCATATAGTTTCTGGGAAGCAAGGCTTGGAAAGGAGCCCAGGCTGTCACAGTGCCCGTGTTTTGGGTAGCATCTGGCCTGATGTCTGACAGAACAAATGGCTGGCCACCAAAACAGGCACGTTACAGCCAACACTAACACATGCAGACAAAGCCACCGACTCGCTTCAGCCCACGATGCTTGGGGACAAAAATGCCATATGCACTTGTCCCCAATTCTAGGGTGAGTTTAGACAACCAAARTTGGGATGCTCGCTGAACTGCCCGTGCACACAGGCAGCCACAACACTTGGGACCCAAAGACTTATGGGCAAAGAAAGACTAATGCATAAGAAATACTTCATTTTGATGAGAAAACTAGTTGCAATGAATTAAGTAATGAAACAAAGATTGACCTTTACGATCGTGTGTTAGTACACAAAATTATTTTGAAGAAATTACCTTTAAAAATGGTCATTWAAAAAGTAAAAGTATTTCAAAGATTTTCATGACATTAGAAAACACAATTTTACCTAACCTCAACATAGACATTCCTGGGATCTGTGTAGCACTGAAAAATAAGGTGTTGGAGGAATATCTGTGAAACAACTGTGGCAACATTAATTTGGAGAAATTTCTTCATAAGGCTGGGATATTGATTAGCAAAGGAGTGGGAAACAAACAACTGTGAAACATGATCTGAGAATCTTACTTGTTGCTTGGAGTCTGAAAAACATATTTGAATTTAAACCTTCTAATGGTTCCTACTTATAAAAAAAAGTATTTTAAAAATGTGTTCAGATATAGCAGGCTGATGATGGACTGACGTGCTTTTTATTCAAATATTATGTACCCTAGAGAACCGTGTCCAATGTAAAGAATCCTGTGTTTGCTGGGACCCAGAGGAGGAATGGAAGACTCTCATCTTTGGTCTGCCTGCACTTTGCTACACAGGAAAGTTGTAAAGAAAGATCAGAAGAGGGTCCAGACATTCAGTCTTTGTCTTTTCCACTTATACAAAGTCTTTAGTTTGGAACTGACCTCATAGGTTTAAATCAGTGAAAAYGGTGTAATGCCAATATGAAATCTCTAGAGCTGTGTATCTCTCAGATAATCTCTCTACTTAAAAAAATACCAGCAATGTGCAGTGTAGTGTCACTTACTTTGAAACTGTCTGACATTTTGCATTGTACAGGTTTTCAGTTGCTCGTAAAACTTTGCCAGCTTTCACAAGTCTGAAGTTTTCCCTAAGGGGTGTTGGCTTCAAACTGAATTTTTTTTTTGAAGATTCCAGGCACAGTTTTTTCAGCTGCCTAGGATCAAAATGCAGAGTGTTTGCCCTTTTGGAGAGAAGAAAAAATAGAAGAAAAAAAAAAAGGAAAAGAAGAAAAGGAAAGAAAAAGAAGAAAGCAGAAAAAAAAGAAGATGAAAGCAAAGCAAAACAAGATAAAAGAAAAAAGAAGAAAAGGAAAAATGTAAGAGGATTTTTTTTTTAAATTGAAAAGCTAGATAAAAAAACAGATCTTACATTTAAGCAGCAGGGTGGTCCTTGTATTGAGCAGGAGTCCCTTGTATCCTGTGGAGAACTGTCTACATTAAAATCTCTGAAATGTCTTGGTTTACAAATATTCAGTAGACTTCTTAATACTTAGTTTTTAAAGAAAGGCTTTCACAGGCAACTTTATTTCCAATTCTTCCTGATTAAGTGCTGTGCAAGCTTAAAGGAATTTTAAATTAGGTAGGATGGTTAATTATTTATTCTGCAATTTCAAATCACATCTCTTCGTTTCAACTCTCATTGTTTGTGGGGGGGAGGACATTAAAACTTTAATTTACTCTGTAATCCTGTAAGCTCACAATTCATTTGCCTTATTTGCTGATGAATCAGAGATACCACCTAGAGTTGTTGGTAACAAAGGTAAGAGGACCAGTAAATGTTCAACCCGATATGTTGTTGGAAATCAGCACTGATGGATCTTGGAAAAAAGTAGAGAAGATTCAAAGTGGTAAAAATTCCTTTTCTCTTCTTGGCTCATAGAGCTGTAGGTGGCCCTGAGGGTTATCTGTTCCAGTGACTATATAAGCATCGTGTTTTGAAATACGACTGTGCCAGCCCCTCCCTGTTTCTCTAGTAAATTTAGTTGAACAAGAGAGCAGGACATTACAAAACAAACCATTCCACTGAGGGACCAACCTTCTTTTTGGGGAGACTTTAATGGGACAACACTGCTTTTTAGGGTTGTATTTGTCAGTTCAAAGCTGTGTTATTGGTCTCTTTCYAGCAAAACTCTTCTGTATATTTATTACCTGTACTCCCCTTAAATTGCTGGGAGTTGGTGATTGCTTCTATGTGGAGCTGCTTTCACCAGTCCATAAAGCTGCCAGGTTGCTCTGGAACGTACCAAGAGTCCACTTTCCTGTGATGTTATGTGTCAAAACAGACACTTTCCCTTATGGCTCCAAATGCTTTCAAAGGTAAATGTCAGGTTTTAACTGCAAAAATAAATTCCCAGCATGAGCACACAGATTGGTAGAATAGCAACRGCATGAAGTAGCAAGGAATTTACAGGAGGAATTAAGCTTTCAAAAAAAAATGGAAGTAATTTAAGATACCAGTTTCCATAACACTTAAAACACAACCTCACCTTCAAGTACATAATGGTCCCAGCAGTGCTAACAGGACAATTTGTGTGCTTGAAGCACACAAGTACATGGTTTGCAGGCTGTACCAGTGTTTGCTGGCTCATCGTGTTTCATGTGTGCTAACAGACAGAGGCAAAGAGCCAAAACCATATGGAGAATATGTGAACRCTTGTGATTGCTGTGGAAGGGCTAATTACACCCCCATACCTCTTTTTGCTGTGAAGAATGGCTCCACGTTAGATTTTTAAAGGATTAAGTTGTATTACTGCCTATTAATGCCAAAGCAATAAATAGGAGACATTTAAATAAATAAAAATACTTATTGCTAAACTTTGTTATCTATAGCATCTTGGCTGTAGCCAAGAAAAAGCAAAAAAAAAAAAAAAATTCTATTTTTGTATGGCCAGGGCTAGTCACCAAGATAAAAACAAAGCTGTTTTGATGAAAACTTGCAAAAGTTGCAACTTAGTTCTGTTGTGTGGTAGTTAGGATGATGTTSCAAAYGAAATATTTTGAGATACATAATAYATTACATAATCAAATAGATGATTAAGCAAAACCAGGAAGACAAAAGAGTTAAGAGAACCTTAAGGCACATTTGCAGGAGAAAACACCTTTCAGGTCTTCATTGAACACTAAATAAACCAAARTAACTAAACATARAAGGATGTYATGTTTGGCACAGAAAGGGGCTTTCTWAGTAACATCATGAATCCAGTCTCATATGTTGGATTTCTTTACAAATATCCACACCAAGGCAAAAAGGGAGAGCTGATTCAATTGAATTGAATCCTTAGGATTCTGTAACATGAGACTTAATTAAGTGAATCTTGATTTTTTTTTTTCCCAACTGTCCCGAAATATTTAAAAAAGGCTTTAGAAAAAAACTTGGAACGAATAAGTTGATTTATAAATGTATATTCTACAATTTCTTAACRAAGCCTTCCTCAACACAAGTAAATAGCATATATATTAACATTACTTTGACTAAAATATTTCAAGTTTYCATCTGTATTTAATCACAGTGTTCTAGTTCCTTGTTTTATGGAAGTTTTTAAAAGTAATTGAAGAATATGTATTTATTTAAATATTTGAGATAATTCCTTGAACAAGATGTGTGTTCCTTGGCAACGAAATTATCTTGCTTATTCTTTCTCTCTTCATTGCATATATAGTGCCCATGTTTGGAGACTTGTTTGATTGGTTTTTAATCCTTTCAAGGCAAGAAAGGAGAAGAACTTATTTACATACTTGTATTTCTTACATGCAGTTTTTGACTGTCACAGCTGCTATGTTATTCACCATATACCAAAATCTCTGTAAAAATGTTTATTCARCCTGGGTTTAGTCTGGAGAGGTATGAAATATGCACTTTTACTACATCACTGGGACAGACTGGAGAGGTATGGAAGATTCCATGAGCATGTACAGATGTAGCTTTACAGAAACAAAAGCCAGAGCACATCAGTAATTTTAGCACTATGTCAAGAGAACATAATGAATGTCAGCCATCCAGCCAATTGTGCCAAAAGAGTTGTGGCAGTGGAAGAACTGATGAACGAGGAGTGGTGTCCACAGGGTTTGGTGATGTCAAGAAAAGGCAACTACACTTGCTGTGGATTATTTTGTGCTAGTATATACAAAATCCAAAAACATWTTAAAATTATGATTTTATTGCATTYGTTATGTAGCACGTGGCACGGCCAGGAGAGGGGCAGGGGCTGGGAACCAGCAGTGGTTGCTCTGTAGTGGAGTTGTGCTTAAGGGAGGGCAGGAATTTGAAACTATAAATGTTTAGCCCCAGCCTGGCAGCAAGAAGTGACCCAGAACGGCAGGGGTGGCACAGCTGGGACTTTACACTCACAGGAGCACTGGTGGGAAACGGAGCCGGGGCAGAAGTTTAAACCTTTCCTGCAGGCAGTCTGGAGGCTCATCCACATGACTCAGCATGGAAAAACAGTAGAAACATTTCTGCAGCAGTGACCTAGAAGGAAGCACTTTTTAAAGTGCTACATAAAATCATAATTTTAAAATGTTTTTGGATTTTGTATATACTAGCACAAAATAAGCAAAGATGTTAACTGAAAGTTCATTCTTCACCCYTTCAGAACAAAATCAGGTATTTGGCTGGAAATGGCATTTCCCAAATAACACATTGAARTCTCAGGAATAACTACTGACATACYACTTMAACTTTGTACCACWGCACAAGATATCTACATATTTGTGTTAAAGCAGCACAATGTATTCATCATGCTGTCTTAATTATTGAAGTAATGCATGGTAGAGCCAAAGTGGTTGAAGAAGCAGGATCTTTTGGCCTTTATAGTTAAGATTACAAATCAACTTTTCCTAAATCCTGTTCTTTTAAAAGTATACAATGCAACAATTTTTCTCAGTCTAAGYCTACCCATCCTTTTGAATGACTGTATCTTTCTTTATAGCTGTTTCTTCAAAGAATGAACCTCAATAAACATCATACAGAAGTATAAGCTCTTATCTCTTTTTATTATCACAGAATTACTCTATTTAGTTTCTGCACAGCCATTCACTGATAATTTTCTGCTGAGGTAGTGTTATTTATATGCAACGATGTAAGTAATGTATATACTAATGCCTTAGAGAAAACTTCAGTATGAATTAATATGATTAGTCTTCCCACATTTTCATGAAACCAGGCTTTTGAAAGCCAATATTGGTAACAACAAAGAAYAAAACCCAACCCAGTAGGAGTTGTTAACTTGCACTAGTCTGGTGGATTTCTTAGATGCCAGAARTCTTTTGTGAAATATTGAGGCAATACTCTTTGCTCCCAATAGCAAGGTGATACCACTGTACTGGCAGTCTCCTCAAATCAGGTTCTGACAGATGATGGAAGAGGTGCAGTGACCAATGTGTAAGTGCTGGTTCCACCAGCTACTGACCCAGAAAGTGGCAAGGGTGACACGTGTGCCCTGGCTACCAAACCATTTGAAATGCAAATGTGCACCTATGTTCAGGGAGCTAAATGTGACCTACAAAGGGTAAAATAAAAATATAATTGTCACTCTGAAGCAAATCCTTGGGAAAGTGAGAGACCTCACAATGTATCTGTCACTACTTTCATCCTGGTCAAGAAAATCAAAATAATTTTCAGCTTCCTTAGCTGAAAATGATCCTGCTTTCTCTTGTCATTCAACATCATCTCAGCATCACAGTTCAGTGACATCAGCACACAATGTATTTGCACTTACACTGTTCACACTTGGTTCTCTAACGCTGCAGAGACATGTTCCATGTGTTCAGCAGTCTGAAAATCCCATTACTCATCACTRTATCAACAGTCAAAGCTTTCCATCAGAGGAAATTTTACATTTTGGTGGCAAAAAAAGAACTCTGTAAGTGATCTTCCTCCCAAGCCCTCAACCTGGTGTGACAGGATCTACAGCACAGTGGAGGAGCCTTGTGAGAGAGCCACTGTGAAAACAGGCTGATGTGCAACTCTGGCACRATTACTGCACTTGTGTTTTTTAACTTCAGGTCAAGAGAGACCYAATCTCCAAAATATCTGAAAGCCTGAAAATGTCTGTGGGTGCTTAACCAGTTTCACAGAAGCATTTCAGCGTGTGTTTCATCAGACCCACAGGTGCAGTGCACTGAGGAAGGTCTCTGGACCAGATTTCACCCTGGTGCTGGTGCCATTCCAGCACTCTGCTGTAGCTTAAGTGCTCTTTTGTGCTGATCCTCACACTCCCAGACCAGGTAAGTCTTAGAATTCAAGTTCCTAGAATTCACAGAATTATAGAAATGAGCTGCCAAAGCATGCAAGRTTCAGTCCTTGAGATAGACACATTTAAAATTTTACATTGATCAAGTACCTGGAGAGTCAGAGAGAACTACAGCTGACTCTTGCTTTTGAAATGGAAAAGCACTATACAAAAATTAATGTATTTACTCTTAACACCATGTGAGGTAGTACTTTACAAATGGAAAAACTGAGTACAGGAATGTAGACAGAATACAGTGCACAACCAGAACAAAATGCAAACTGTTTCATCAAAGTCCAATTTGATAAGTGAAATAGCTTTTACCTTTAGTAAGCCCCTGAAGATATTGAATAAAACCGAAACCAAGCTTTGAAAAACAGAGTACTTTGTATGAAAATATGTTAAGTAGCATGACTTGCTAAATAGTCTAGTATATAAAATAGCTAGAACTATATATATATTAGTACAAATGAAGAAGTAAAATCTAAATGSATTAAAGTATAAGCACCCTACAGTAAGTTTATTACATTATGTTTCATCCTGAGGCATGTGATTCAGAGTAGCTAAGCAAAAGTGGTTTTACACCTTTTTTCCTCATCCTATTCACAATTCCATCACCATTACTCTGCCCCCACCCCAAATCATTCCTTTCTACAGCCTCTTACAGATATTTTATATTTCCTCAACATAACTTTGAAGCAGTTTACTCTTATGTATAAAGAACTCCCAGGTCACCCACACAGAGTTCCATGATATTTCAAATGAATCTCATTCTTTTCATAAATCCAYACTAAAATAGGCCAAAACCAGTACTGCCAGTTCAGATCCAGTTTACTTGTGGTTTTCATTTGGGGGTTTAAGAAAACATGTAGTAATATCAGAAATGACAAATTTAAGTCAGTCAACATTGCCATCCTAGTTACAAAGTGTAATACTGTAGAACCCTAAAATCAGAACCATAGAAACAAAGGAATGAACATTTTTGTTGTAAACAGCWGTCTAAACAAAAGTTGTTGTGCAGAAAAGGTACTAGTCTTCCAAGAAGAGTTTGGTTGCTTGTTTTTAATTATTWTACTGGTTGAACAATCACTGCAGTCTTTTGTTACTCAGAAAACCTGTATGAATTAATGAAAATAAGCAGTWTTTTATTTCAATACCAGATTTATGGTTTGTGTGTTACACTGGGGCTGGTTTGACTGATATTGAACAGATATGTCTGAAACACAAAGTAACATAAATTAGACATGCCATGAGACATGTACAATTAATTTCTACTAAAATRTGGATAATAAAACCCATTTCTATGCCAATTCTTTTACACTTTTAATGGTGATAGTGACTAGTATTTTAGTAAGAGGGTAAAGTTCAATAAAACATACAAGGACAGCCATACAACTCTAAGATACAGTTTGCACAGCTTCCAATTCCACTGTGAAAATACACCCCCTCCAAAATAGAAATAGGCACTTCATCTTTAAAAATGAAGCACTCTTTTGTTCTTCAGTCATCRTCAACAGTTGGCTTGATTGTCACTCCTCTTCTGATCTGACCCCAACCAATTAAACTGTAAAAAGAAAAGATTTATATTACATTTAATAGTAGTCAGAAATATCCTGGATAAGTCCTTCTGTCCTTCATATGCCTTCAGTTCTTACATTTTGAATTTTCCACACTTGTCTCCCACCCAGAACATACTACAATTAGAACTGCTTAGTGGAAACACAGAATAGAAAAGGGTGAAGGACAGAGGACATTTATAACCAGCTAAGGGTATACTCCTGAACAGTAAGCTGAAAATCTGCAAATGTTCTTATGTTGTGTTGGTGGATGGTAAATCTATTCACAGCCTGAACTCTTTCACCTATGCCTGAAGTGTTGCAATACTTTCAAAGAAAAATGAAAATTCAGTAAGATTACAAATAGCTGTAACACTCAACGAACATGCAACCTGTGACAGTAACTCAACTCTCAGGTAAGTGCTGCTATTTATATCAGAAAAAATCAAGGACTTTTTATAGGCCTTTATTGCTGAATAGAAAAATATACTTGTAAAAAGAAATTCAGATTATGTCATTTCCAAACTCATTTCATGTTATTAACAAGACGGTGTTCAAAACCTTTCCAGTTTCTGGTGAGAAACCACACGTGCATCTCAATTTACCTTCCTAAGCAGTACAAACTGTCTTGGGACACCAGAAAAGGAAAGTTTATTAGCTCAGCACTTTCCACATTTTGCTGTCATACCCAACATCATAACTTGTCCATCTTTGAATTCACTGATCCTCAGAATCACTGCTGTATCTGATTTGCTGTCTAACCTCTCTTTATGCCTCTGTAACTTCCTTTTTATTTTATACTTCCTTTTAGTCTTGCTTTATCAACTTTCTTTTGTATTTTCAGCACTCTCACTGCCTCAGGCTGCAAGTTCCTTTTCACAGTACCAACTGCATATTATCTTTACTTCAACTGGATTTTATGATGCTGCTCTTCCCAGTTTGCCTTCTTTCCCTTTTCTCAACTTTCAGTTTCCTTACATTGTCTAGCTTTTTAATACAGCATAAGAATCAACTTTTCACTAACTATCTTTACAGCAGGCTGCCACTATTTGCCCACCTCATAATCCAGAGACAGGTGGGCTTTTGGGCAAAATTTGGTCAAGTTTTTCAACTGGGAAGGAATCTACAGAGCCAACAAAAGACACATTATAATTTGCACAGGCCATCAGTCTACAGCTAAAAAATAAAAAAGCATTATTTCAAATATAGTTTCTCCTTTCCTTCTTCTTTACCTGACTTAATTTGGGTGCTGCTTTTTTTTTTTCCTCCTGTTCAAGACATGGTATCTTTTGCCTTGGCTTTTTTTTTTTTCAGAGAATAATCTCTTCCCTAATTTGTCATCTTGATCTGAGACAGCAAGCACTAAATTCCTGTCTACACTTTCTTGTCATCTGAAAAAGAAACATGCATCCATGGATATTTAAAGCTTGCTTCCTTTCCATACAAAAGTACAGACTTTTTGTAAAAATGGCTGTGCTCTCTCATACTACAAGGGTTGTGCAGAAACAACAAATCTAAATACTCTTATATCCCTATCAACAGAGTCTTGTGAAACACRTAACAGGTACAGAATGTGTAATGACCTAAAGAGAGTCTGGCACTATGATAAAATGAATCACCAACAATTCTGTTCATCCTTTTTAGCCTCCAGATGCTTTTGTGCRGTCAGAGATTTTATATTTGTAATTTGAATGGATCAATACAATTGATACWTCATTCTTTCCTCTCTGCTYRTAGCACATAAAACATTCAMAAATCCCTTCTCTGTTCCCCTGCTATTACTTCCAGGTTGCCCTAGAAATCACATGCAGCTCCACAGGTAGAAAACCACTGAAGTGCACATAAAGACAGGTTTTGGCTTAACATTGTCAGAATTTCCCAACCCCTCTGCCAAGATTCACTACTATTTACAGCTTGGCAGTTTTGGCAACAAACCACAAACCTCAGGTTTCCTCRTCTGTTAACCAACAGGTACCCTCCCAATCATAGTGGGTGTTTAAAAAAAAAGGCTAGCAATGAAATGAAGCATTCCCCAACTACGTTGCCAATGTGTTAAGGGAATCCAGAGGAATTTTAAAAACACACATACACTTACCTATTCTAGCACAAAATCAGATCCATGTATTCCTTTGTTAACAGTGTAGCAACCAGGTACTCTACCAACCCTGCACCAACTTACCGCCAGTGTTTCTCAACTCTTCGACTCAGAGCAATTTTCTCTCCCACTTCTGTGCATACAGGGTTGGTTAGCACAATCTTCCCCAAATCAGCCTTTACAGCACTGACTCTCCCTCCAGTGGATAAGGATCCTATGTTTACCATTAGAACTTCATTCTTCGATAATTTTTGTACCTGAAGAGAGACATGCAAAACTCTGTAAGCTTTAGTACTAAAAAAGTACTAGACAAGAACCTTCTGTTGCCTTCTTGCCACACAAAAAGATATAGCTGAGAAATATTATAAATATACACACAAAACTATGGGAAACAGTGTCAGTAGATAAAAGTTTTATATAGGAAAAATACATAAAGATGTGTGTGATGTTATACATATTATTTACAAGAACGGTGTATTCTCATTTCCYTTGTGCCTACATATAAAAAAATCAAAAATCACAGGATAAGAGTGCTGAGTGCACTTTACTTACTGCTGGCATGAAGCAGTTTGTAGATTTAAATGCTAATGGGGGAAATTATGATCTTTTAGTTGATTTGTGCACACAAGTCTTTGTTGTGCTCCAAGTTCAGTTTCTTTTCAACTAGAGTATTTAGCAAATACTTCACTTAAAAAAATCTTAAGTGAAAWAAATCTACAAAAAATATGTCAGTAGGAAGTAGATCAGTACCACTGTAAAACTAATTCCTGTACAAATGAATAGGGTGATAGCAAAGGAAAACAAGTACCAGCATGTTTAGAAGAATACCTGACTTAATAAATAAATACTTCATGCTACTTTAAAGTACTCTGAYATGAATTTCTACTTTGAAAAGCATTCTTCAACAGTATTAAACAAGCAGGTAAATTTAGTGATAAGTTCACATCAACAGGGAGACAAAATTTCTACATATGAACAAAGAAATATATTAATTAAAGAAACTTAGAAGCAAAATCAGGAATAACAAAAGAAGGGGAACAGACCTTTGCAGCTTTCTTGTCTCCTTCAGTGCGCACACCTAGGAGTCGTCTCAGCAAGAAGTAGGAAATTTCTAGCTCTGTAAATATTTCTGGCAGTGCCCCAACTGCACCAAGAACTTGGCCCACCATACGGTCAGCTCGGCACAAAGTGGGATCAATCTTAGTGCCAACACCTATAACACAATAAGGGAARTCACAAGGAATAGCTGGAAGGTAGYTGTCATTTTGATGTGCTAAAATATTTGAAGACAATCTAAAAAAACAGAGAATGTACTAGGAATTCCCTATGAACTGGACAGCACTTTCAGAATGTCAGCAAGACTGTGAGCTCTGTCTAAACAGATGAAGAAACATTCTACTCTTAAAAAATGGTACAATTAACAGTGCAAATTGATCTGCATTGGCCAGTGACATTCAGAAAAACTACTTCTTAAATATCCATTTTTCACACCAACCCTGTCTCTCTCTACGTATATAAACTATCTAAAATTGCTCATTGTATTTTTGTCAATTACACTAAAATTTGTTGCTGAATGAAACCAACTGTTTTCAATAAGCATGAAGGAATCAATCTTTTCATAAGAGAATATTCTTACCTATAAGGCCACCTGGAGCAGCATATTGTAGATCATTGTGTTCAGCAAAGAGTGACACTATTTTGGAAAAGATGGGCTTGCACATGAGTTTTCCTTCACTGTCCTTGGACACAATACCAGGCCGCACCTCAATTTCCTGGCCCACCTAATTACAAAAGTGCAAAAGTAATTAACTGGTTATTCTACAGGAAACAAAGCTGACTAGTCACAGATAACACATAACCCAAGATCTATTTTTTATACAAGTCCTTGGTTCTGGGCTGTAGAACTACTAGGATTTATGTTGGACCGTTTACTGCAACTTGAACAACACTTAAAGCAAATGTCACAACTGATTTTCTTCTCACTACAATTTGAAAAACTGCTTTAGCAAAGGATCTTTACCAGCAAAAAATTCCAACATTTAAATTTCAGTGTAATTTTTAAACACTGTATTTCATTTAAAAATATTTCAGCACTGAGAAAAATTAAGTTTATTCAATCAGTGTAATTGACTGACATCACTAAACTGTAAACCAAAGAAAACAGAAGCTGTATAAAGATTCAAAGATGTAGTTTGCTCTCCAGCCTAGCAGAGCAACTTTTAAAGTTTCCATCTATTGCTGGCAAGCAAGCAAAATAAAAAAAATCAAAATATAGAGAACAGTAAAATGTGGAATTGGGACCTATGAGAACCCACAAACACTTCCAAGGTGTTTCTAAAGTTCTTTTGCTCTCCTCTTCCCTGCAATAGTTCAGCAAATAAAAAGTGGTAGACATGAAGAAAAACAGCTTCTTCCATTTTTATAAGGGATTAAATCTGTTATCAGTATTAGCAAAAGTTAAGATTACAATAGTATATAAAAAAATTAAAACCAGTGCTCCTTGTTCTGGTATTTTAAAACTGTAACGTAAAAATGAAGTACAGACAGAAAGGATAAGTGCCTGACTGTATTTAAGTTTTAAAAAAATCAGTTATATAGATACATTTTGTAGTAAGCATGGCAAAACTCCACTCATTGTCATTACAAATTTCCAGTCAAGGAGGAGAAATGGTTACCTTTAAAACACCCTTTAGAATACTGCCACCAGCTACACCTCCCTTAAGGTCATCAACTTCACAGCCAGGCTTGTTGACATCAAAAGATCTAATTACTGAAAAGAAGAGACCATAACCAGATTTATATTTAATATCAGATTTTTAAATAGTCTTTGTTTACAAACTTTGACTGCTTCTCTGTTCTTATGGAAGTATACACATATTTGAAAATATAACAAAAACATAACAATCAATATTTTATTCCCAAATTTTAGGCATACAGTTGATTTTATTCTCAAAACCATTTAAAACTGCTCATATTTGGAACTGTTTTTCAAGACCTTTTCTTCACAGAAGAATATAACTTAAAGATCTGTATCTAAAAMAGAAAGCAATGATCAACCATTTTACAAAACCCCTTCAATGTTCACAATGTTAACAGTGAACACTGGAACCTTGTCCTAATGTACTCATAGTTGGATACTGTAACCTTGTTGTAATGTGGTCAATTTTTATGCATTTATGCAATGTAGGACTCCCTTGGTTTAATTGGAAGAAAAGGCAAACAAATTCATAGTAGGAACTGCATTTCACAGTATGCTTGACAAGAACTGAGACTTTGACAATTACAACCAGGAAACAGGAGACTAACACAAAAGATCTAACCAAGCTACTCAAAACATTTCCATGAACATAATGCAACTATCAAATTCATCAATTTGTCAATATTTTGTTAAATCAAAACTAAATTCATAGGAGCTAAAGGGATGTCTTTAACATACAGATAAATTTCTCATTTTTATTGCATTTTAGTGCTGTCTTATGCACAGAATATACACAAGACCAACAGCAATTAACACTGAAAAAACAGAAACTATACAAGTTTTAAAATAAGAGCACCCTAAATACTTGTTTTAAACCCACCTCTGTTTAGGACACTCAGTAATGTACTATTCTAAGTGCACACAAGCTCAGAAAATGTTTGGCCACAGAAGCTCAGGCCTGAGCATTTACATACCAATGAGCCTTGGTTCAGATGTGAAGTCTCGCAAGGGGACTGGGATTTTCTTCACTATGTACTCACAAACCACCTCAATGTTGTATTTCAGCTGTGCTGARATTGGAATTATTGGAGCTCCTTCTGCAACTGTACCTAAAACAAAATCAAATTCAGCCTYAAGTCTTAATAAGGGTACAACATGACCAAGTGTTCTGTCCTTCTTAAAAATATTAATGAATTTCATGGCATGTTCTATGTGTTTCCCAAAGCAATATCAGAGCACTTATCCTTCCCTTCAACATTTTAGCTCAAATAAGCCACACCTACTTTTTTAAGCATTATGAAAATGCGCAAGATAATCTTCCAATCTAAAGAAAATTCACTTCCTACACTCTGATCAGAATTTTTTTAGGATTTCCTAAGAGAGATTGGWTATCTCAGTATTGGATACATCAGTATTAGTTTTACAGTCACATTTCATTATGACAAACCGAATTTCCTATTAAATTAATAATTTGTGTTTTTTAAGTTTTGCAATACAAATAAGTATTTTAGAAAAATCCTAATTTTACAGAAGAATGCATTTAGTTATCCAGGTTTCTTAGACATAATTTGTTTTTATTATGTCTATGCTTCTTGTGGTAACTCCAGCACTAAAACTCCAAATTTACACATCAAAACACTGTGACAGAGTTGTTATAAACAGCTTCTGCAAGGCAACAGTGAATTTAAAAAAAAAAAAAAGGAGAAAAAAAAGAAGGGGAAAAAAAGACTAATTGGCTACTTCTGATGGTGACAATCTAGCTCTGCAGCTTTCATATGCCCCACCTACTGCAGATAAATAGRGAAAACAGTGGAAGCTCCTGGGAAAGACAGAACTTGAAGTACTATAAAAGTAAGCAAACTTTACAGACAAAGCAGGATAGCACTGCCCAAACTGGATTTACACAGACAGATTAAAGAGCAATCTTTTGTCATTAGACAAAAAAAAAAATTAATGTATTTATACCTACAAGGTGTCCCTAACAAGAACAACTTCCTTCTGTCTTGCACTGCAGTAAAATTACAGTGAAATCTCTACCCAAAGAAGCAATCCAGGAAGAAATCACAAATCTTTTGAAAGCTACTACGTAAGAGCTACTGCTGTTAGTTTTACATCTARAGCTCTGACCAAGTGCCATAAAGCAATTGTGTGTAAGCAGTTTGAMACAGGCAAGAGTCACAACTCACAGGGTATAGTTTTGGCATTAACAGACCATGTACACCAGCACTAAGACAAGCTTTTCCATGAATCTACAGAAAACCACTATRTCCATGTCTCTACACTGAACTTCCACCACTAACTGGATTTTTCTTGAAAACTTACCCTGTACAAATGCAAGGATCTGTTCATACTGTTCTTTAGCCTGGCTCTCCTTCACCAAGTCAATCTTATTCTGAAGAATCAAAATGTGCTTCAGTTTCATGATTTCTATAGCAGCTAGATGTTCTGAGGTCTGAGGTTGAGGGCATGACTCATTACCAGCTGAAAGAAAAGAAGTAACTGGAATACACRAACTACAAAGATAGATGAAACTCCTACAGTTAGGATATCTACTTTCATGTATTATCTTTGTATATAAAAAAGACAGTTGTCTCCCAATAATCTATATGTGAAGCAACCAAGTCAATAAGCATCTTTTCTCCCTCTTAACTGCTGGCTGTAGCCTCCACARAATGTAGGACAGATGAGAGGCTGCCAGAGAGGTTCCCCCATTCTATTTGCTCCCAGCAGGAACATCCATGTGAAATTTCCAAAGATACCAACTGCTAACTTATGTCTACTTGATTTAATCCTTTAGCTCTTGAGACATCTCAGTACTGACTGTAGCATAATGAACAAATCASCTTTCAAGAAATACCATAAAATTKTCTTATCAGTAMAGTTATAATACCAAGATCCCCAAACTCTGGAATATTATCTCAAGTGTGAGAATAGGGCTGCTATCAGTATAGCTTAGATTTCAGCCATCTAAGAAGTCAGATGTGGCTTGAGTGCCATTATGGTGGTTAATCTTGCTTGAAGTTTGGTCTMTCACACTTTCTAGAGATAAACAGGCAAAATAAATGACAGCTCATCATCTATCCCAGACTGTTGAGACTAAAACATCTGAAGCTGTTTCTCTCTTTTGTTGACATGCCATATCTAGGTAAGATAACTGCTATTTATCTCTCGAGAACACGATAATTTTTTATACATGTACAAAAATTTGTTTTAATTACTTCCTGTTGCTTGCAAATCAGAACAAAATTGTCTGAATCATATTAAGCCCCCTGTACTTTGACTTAGCTTTTTTTATCTGGGTTTACTGTTTGTACTGCTGTTTGTGAACTCTCCTATTTGGCAAAGACTACATGCATAAAGGAAACTGAACCTTCAGAAACTCAAAATGTACTTGCAACTAATCTATTTCCATAAAGTGATCACAATTTTACAGTACTATACTACTACAAGGTTTCATGGTACCTATCTTGCATCAATGGGGCCAGCTACCAGACTAGTGGGTATAGCTAGCCATGTCTAAAACAACCCAGCCTGTTAGAGTACAYTGCCATTGATGCAGCACTTCATTTTCTTTAACACATCTCAAAAGCATTCACTTGTTTTAATTGCTCACCACATCCCAGGAGAATTTAAAGCCCATATAAAGTTGCTTCATGATACTACAAAAATGGAGCTCTGCTTTTGGGTAGCAATTGTTACCTATCAACAGTAAAGCTGCATCCATTACTGCTGCACCGTTCAACATAGTAGCCATCAAAATATCATGGCCAGGACAATCCACAAAAGARACATGCCTGTTGAAGGAGAAGGTGAAAGAGAAATCCAAAAGTCCATTATCAACAATTCCTCTGACTGATTTATGTCAATGAGTAGGCAGACACAGAAATTAAAAGCATCCTTAAAATAGATAGATACTTTGAAACAGATGCTGAAGAGCAATATGTTAAAAGTATTTTCAAAAAAGTCCTAAAAGAACACAAAGACTTCTGAACAGCTACCAAATACTTTTTCTGAGTTATAAGATTTAATATCACATATCCATTTTATGTACTGTTTTAATATTTCACCAATTCACTAGTAAATTAAACTTGTAAATTAGATTTAAATGYACCAGAATAAAAAAATGAAACCAAACCAACCCACTACCACTACTGCAACACATCACATGGGATTTCTTTTATCTCTTTTAAAAGGCATCTCCCATTCTCCAATTTTAGGAAATTATACACCTTTAGTTACATGGTTATAACTGCACTTCAAAGACTTGTCAACAGAGATGATTTTCCAACCTCATGATTTTATTATGCAGACCAAGACAGTTGGTTCTATATTCTTTCCTGAGCCTATCTAGTGAAGAATCCTTGTTTCTAGTAGCAGGCCACCAAAAAGCAAGGGACTAATTTGTTGCTTTGCTGATGATGTTAGAAATCCACTACAAGCAGACAACCAGTAAGATAAAGAATGCAAAGCTCTTAACCAGTTGTTTCACAATGGCTGCCTGCCTGTCTCACTCCAACAAAGTTAACCTTAGTAAAAGTGCTCTGCTCAACTCTTCTTTGAGTCTGAGTCATCATAAACACGAACTAAGAAACTTTACAACAGTCTGCATGACTACTCTCATTTGAGCAATTATTGTGCAGACTCACATAACTGTTGTGRTTACTAAGCTTCCATAAGCACCATGCTATATTTTATCAGCTATCAAGTAAACCAAAAACACTTGGCCTGCAGTGAGAGACCTGATCTCACATTATGCATCAGGCTTTCATGCATTCATTTAAAAAAACATTGAAAACTCTGCTTTTAGGARGAAAAAGTTTAACAAAGGTCACCCTCCCAAAAGGAATTTTAAAAATGCRTTTGTGAGGTCCACATTAGTTCTCAATCTGACAGGTTTCAAATGTACTTACAAACAGCAGAAATATTTCACTTCAAAGTCCTGCAAGTAGTTGATGACAGCAGACACAGCTGTGCTGCTCAACACCACCAATGAATTCACAACAGTTTAGAGAGCATCTTAGCTCAGGGGTGCCCCATCTAAGAATGTGTSATCTGTCAGAMCCCATTSAGCTMACAGCTCAAWCTTGTTCYCATACAAAGGGARGCARAAACAATTTATTCCAGTCACTTAAMGCAGTTACCTGACTAGTTTGAAGTTCCCTTTGGTGCCAGGAATATCTGTAGGGAATTCATCTGGGGTGCTACTTCCACAGGATCGGTAACACTCTGGTCGAGAGCAGCTTGGGTCATCCAGCTTGTAAATCTGTGATTTTTTAAAAATTAAAAAAATGCTTAATTCTTCAAGGGTTAGTTACCTGTAAGCTTACATCCACCCTGAACTGTATTAGCAATATGCTAGATTTACAGTAATGACTCACCTTTGCATTAGCATAACCCAGCTTGATTGTGATATTTCTTTCCAGTTCATTTTTAAATCTGACAGTATGAACTCCAGATATAGCTTTGACTACTGTCGACTTTCCATGGGCTACATGACCAATTGTACCTGTGTTTTAAAAGGAAAAGTTTGTCAATAAACCATTGTTTAATTTTGTGCAATGCTTTACTACAATCAACACACAATTACTCCAAATTCCCCAGAGCCAGTAAGTCCAGAATCCCCATCAAAAGTACACATGGAATTTGTAATCCTTTTTATTTAAACTAACAAGATCTGAAATTGAGCTCCTAAGGGACAGATCTTTGTATTTTAATGAAACTCATTTCAATGCTTAATTTCAACRTAAAACAAACTTCATTTTAGCAACTATTCCCCATGCTATTCAACTGTGTTCCTGAAGTAAAACTGGTGCTTTCCAAGTCAAAGGGGCTTGACAAGTCCCTAAGACTACTATTTAACTGTTTCTGCAGGAATTTCTTGAAAGTGTTATCACATAGGCATCATCTGCTACTGCACCAGCACCAAAAAGAGTCACCTTAATACACCCCTCCTTTTTATAAATTTGTTTTTACCTATATTAATTGTTGCTTGTCTGCTGATGACTTCTGGTGAAAGAGGCGTCAGCTTGGTWACATCCTGTATAAGGGAGATTTTAGAATTTATTCATCTTGTATATAAATGTTTAGAAAATTTTAGAAATTTTAGAAATTTGAAAATTAACCAATAGTTCTATTCAGCAAAATGCAGTTATATTATGGGTATTCCAGTCTTTTAAGGGTGTGAAATATGACCAAAAGTCAACAAGTCCTGGTTGTGAATCAGTACATGGTACAATTCAAAACTCAGACTGTAAATCAGTATTGGCTGCATGTGTTAAAGATGGGAGTAAACAAAAATCCTCCAAAGAAGCTCCAACAATAAACCCCAAATCCTTACCTACCCCTGAACCTAAATTATACATAACAGGCAAATAAATTTTCAATGGGCTAGATAATGAAGTGCACCAATATTTTTAAAACAAAGCTTTATCAAGAAACAGTTGTTTAATTGGTGTAAGGTTCCATTACAGCCAGTATATAATTACAACTAACACCTTGGAGTCAATAGGTCCAGAGGTTTTATTAGCACCACGGATTTTTATTCTTTTTAATGGCTATTTTTTTCCTCAGATACTGTTATTGCTACTTTAAGTACCTGACAAAAATTCTACTGTACTAAATTAGTCTGTTGTATGAACTTATTGATAGCCACTGGCAAAAKCAAAAACTCACAAATATGCCCTATATAGATAAAGAAACAACTCTGAAAAGAGTTGTTTAGGGTTTTTTTTAAACTGTTTGTCCAAATAATGGACAAGTGTTGAAAACCACTAAAACGTTCCTCTCTACAGCTGATTTCCATCCTGCATTGAATTCATATGGATGARTCACTCCGTTCAAGCAAAGATTTATGAGGCCAAAAGAGTCCTTGATGGAGTTTAAGATATAAATATTTTGCTAAGATACAAATAAGACACACATTAAATCATATACTATTTACACTGTTACATGAAGGTTCTGATCAAACCTCTGTAAAAACATAAGCTCACTCATTCTGCTGTCGGGTACAGCATGAATAAAACGTTCATGTTCCATACAAAACAAGTTTTGAACATCTAAGACACACAASTAAATTTGTATTTCTTATATTTCGAATTTAAAATGAATTCCCAACAATGGGAACGTGACCTGCAGATGGCACCATGTGGCCAGGCGACCAGAACTTCAGCGTGATGCAATTCCTGCCACCAGGAGAATTCTTCCTGGTGCACACAATTCTGCACGCATGGGAGTTTTTTCCTCAATAAAGCTATTGCTCAGCAAGTAGCTCCACTCAGCCATAAGCATTCAGAGGCAGACAGAACAGGCCTTAGAGGTAATTGCTGCTGTCCTTCMAGCTCGTCCCTCTCTGTGCCTTTTCCCACTAGGAAATGCCATGGTCAACAATGAGAGGAAGTAAAGAAGCTATCTGAAACAACTGACATGTAACACAAAAGGAATTCCTGTGCTCAAACCTGAGGAACGCTGAACATTAATACTGGAAAGACAAATGAGCTGTTCCAGTTTGAACACCTGGAAACAGCAACAAGATTTTTGGCTGGTTTGACAGATACATTATATACGCACTTTTACTAGCATATAAGTGTAATACGTGAGGCAGCCCAAGGCGAGACATTTAACAGGCGAGACTACCGCAGAGGGAGACCACTGCAAGCGGTAGGTAGAACTGGTATTTCTCTTTACTTGTTAACAGTCAAGGAAATTTTCTTGGCATATCAACCAAGATAGGGCTGGCAGCCAACCCCTCCAGTTTGCTGGAGAAACACAGCGCCAATTGATTGTTATACCCTGGAAAAGGAAGGGTCTTTAATACCACAGAATAGGGCAAACCTTATACCGGGAAAACTGTTCCCACCAGTGAGCCATAAAAGCTTCAGCCGCCCAGGCGGGACACGGACTGTCCGAGCGTCGCTCTCACCGGGAAGAGAAGCGCCTCGCCCGGGCTCCCCACACCCATGAGGACCGGCAGGACCGGCTCCCTGCGCCGTCGCTCTGMCCCGCACCCGCGTCCCCCTGCCCTCGGCTCGACCCCAGCGTGCTGAACGCGGTCTCCCGAAGAGCCATCCCCGCCTCCCGCGTCCCCTCATCGCACACCGGCCGAGCACAAGCCTCGGAGACCCTCGGGCCGCACCCCCCACCCACCTGCCCAYAGCGGCCCGCCCGCCCCCTCCGCTCCCGGAGCGCCTCCGCCGAGCCCCAGGAGCCCGATCTCGCTGCCGGGTGTCCCGCGGGCGGTGCTCACCAAGGTGCCGAGATCCTGCCGGCTGAGGTGCGGCTGCCCCAGAGTCACTCCCGCCTCGTCCCCCGCCATCTTGGCCCGAGTAGGAAGTGAGGAGTCCCGCGCAGCCGCCTGACCGCCGGCTCGGCTCGGCACCGCCGCTGCCGCCCCGCAGCCTCCGGCACCCTCCGGCGCACAGCGCGGCACCGGCCGGCCCGAGGACGGATACCGAGCTCCGAGAAGAACCGCGATCAGCACCGGAGAGCAGCCGTGGTGCTGGTGGCGGCGCGGCCGCGAGTCAGGCGTGCCGTAGGGCAGCCCTGCGAAGGACCCCCCCGGTCGCCCTCGCGCCGGATGATGCAACCGGGCCCTGCGGCGGGGCCGCGCGGCGTGCGCGTGCACAGCGCGGGAGCGCGGACGGCGGGTAACGGGCGCGGGAGCGCGCGGGGCGGGAGCGCGCAGCTCGGCCGGTGGCGGGAACCCGCGGGGACGGGCGCCCTCAGAACCCCCGAACCACCGAGCGACGGGAGCCCAGCACAGGCCGCCCGGGCCCGCGGGGACGGGCGCCCTCAGAACCCCAGCACAGAGTTACGGGAGCTCAGCACAGGCCGCCCGGGCCCGCGGGGACCGGCGCCCTCAGAACCCCAGCACAGAGTTACGGGAGCTCAGCACAGGCTGCCCGGGCCCGCGGGGACGGGCGCCCTCAGAACCCCAGCACAGAGTTACCGGAGCCCAGCACAAGCTGCCCGGGCCCGCGGGGACCGGCCCCCTCACAACCCCAGTACAGAGCGACGGGAGCCCAGCACAGGCCACCCGGGCCCGCGGGGACGGGTGCCCTCAGAACCCCAGCACAGAGCTACGGGAGCCCAGCACAGGCCGCCCGGAACAGCGGGGACAGGTGCCCTCAGAACCCCAGCACAGGCTGCCCGAGCCCGCGGGAACGGGCGCCCTCAGAACCGCACCACAGAGTTACGGGAGTCCAGCACAGGCCGCCCGGGCCCGCGGGGACGCCGTGCTGGTGCCGTGCGGGACGGGGAGCGGGCTCGGTGAAAGACACAGCGAAGGCGGAGGAGAGGCTGGTACCGGGTTCAGGGTTTGTTGCTGTGCGGGTTTATTTGGGTGTGATGCACAGCTGGGGGGAAGACTGGAGCACGATGTCGGTGTATGAACTGAAGTGTCCACATGGAGCGTGGTGTGTGCTTGAACGTTTTATTCACCCTGCACCTGTTACAGTCGCTGCTGGCAATCGGCTTAAGRAGATCTCTCTAATTTCAACCTTTTTTTTCTCGTTACTGTCTTTTCTAGACTGGGCGGTTACTGTTAGGGAGACCATGTGGATATGAGAGCCTGCCCCAAGWTAMGAACAACCTGAATGTCTTGTACAAAACAGGTAAAAATCCCACCAAACACTTGCTGTTTCCAGAGTTGAGTATGACATAAGTGCATTAAAAATTTAATAAAATACCTAATCCAGTGGTGCGAGGTAGTTTAGAGGTTCAACAGATAGTAAAGGCCAAATTCCCAACCCTTCCCTGTGGGAAATCAAACCGACTTCTCCATGGGAACTTCTTGGAGGCTGTTCCTGGTAGTATTTCCTCCATGGTCAGGGAAACAGGTTTCAGTGAAGGTAACCAGTCTAATATGTGTGTGTAGGGCCAACGACAGTGGCTTTGTCTGCTGGAAAACATGTTTGTTCTCAGACTTTGCCTGGTTTTGCAGGTCAAAAAAGCAGGTTTGGGGCAGACAACCACGTGATTGAAATGTGATGATAGAAATTCGTGTGAAACTGGTATGCCTGGTTTAAAAATGATTATAATCTCCCACTTTTGCAAATGCTGCTGTTTCCATGCTTTCAGGATACAAGAGTTAAGAGTGAGTAGTGCTGGATATACCCAGAGCAAACATGTTGCCAGTGTTCTTGTTCTGAAGAAATTAACAGGAACACATTGTAAAAAACCTTCCAGTATCTATGATGGTATTGCCAATAACAAAAATGTATTCTGTCTTGCAACCCAATCATTTTATACATTGATCTGGAAAACAATTTTTTATATCTAATCTTTTATTAGGCCACATGGTGTTTTCAATTTTGTATTAAATATCTCACTCTGAGAAAAACAATTAAAATTCATGAAGTGTAGTGGGAACATGATGCAATACTTGGTTAGAGTTGCCTCTATGTCCAGGCATGTATARTCCCTCTTTTATGAAAATGAACTGAAAATACTGGACTCTGTAGTTAYTTAGGTGTTTAAATTATRCARTAAATGCATTGCAGTGTARAATTATGGAAATWGTTTTTGTCCCATTTGAAACAGCCTTTRAAAAGRACTTAATCCTTGTCAAACAYTCTGTCAGGGATATGAAAAAAATACACAAACTGTTGCTTCTATTTCAACAATGAGATTGTACATTTTCCATGTTCTGAGGTAGTCTAGCTATTTTGATTCACTTACTTGAAAATACTTGTAATATAAAGAAAAGCCAGACAAGTCTTAAGCCTGCAAATGTGTAATTATTGTAGGATTATAGAATGGTTTGGAAGTGGCCTCAAGGATCACTGAGTTCAAATCTTCCTGCCTTGGGCAGAAACACCTTTCAAAGAGCCATGTTGCACAAAGCTCCACCCAGCCTGGCCTCGAACACTTCCAGGGTTGGGGCATCTGCAGCTTCTTTGGGCAACCTGTTCCAGAGCCTCACCACCCTCACAATAAAGAATTTCTTCCTAATATCTTATCTAAACATGCCCTCTTTCAGTTTAAAGCCATCCCCCCTTGTTCTGTCACTACATGCCCTTGAAAAATGCCTTTTCTAGCCTTCTTGTGGGCCCCCTTTAGGTACTGGAAACTTGTATAAGGTTTCCCCAGAGCYTTCTCTTGTCCAGGCTGAACAACCCCAACTAAAATAGGTAAGGACATTTCTAGGAATTGAAATTGTGTCTTATGTCAATATACGTGTATTGTACGTGTATGTATGAATGAAATAAAATTTAAAAATACTAAAAGTAAATGGTAACTATATATGTATTGATACAACTCAAAAAACCTATGTCCAGAGTTTTATTCATTGCAATAGTTTCATTTAAGCCAGTGGTAGCTACTTAGCAACTCACTTTGTACAGATGCCTATATCAGAGGGGTCAGCCAAAATCTCCATGTAAATTAAWATTAAGTAAGATAATGGTGATACCAGTGGTCATTGTTAAGAGGCCTAAAGTAAGTTTTATTTAGGACACTGRAATTGAGACATTATTAGCATATTTTGATTTTTCAGTAGAAGCAAATTGTTCAGTGTGAAGAAGGGGATGGGAGGGGGTTTTTAATTATGCTATTATGCTTTTAAATGTTGAGATGCTTAAATGTCAAAGCTRTTGTGGGTTTGTTTTGTGGCTAGGTTTGAGGTCCTCTTCTGTGACAGTGTGTAGGAGAGACCTGAAGATCWTCTTACGCCTCAGCTTGACACTAACTGCAGACAGCAAAATGACAGTCAGGTAAAACATAAAGTCTTGCTTAGCTTGTTCCATCCTTGCTGATCTATGAAGGTGAAAAGTCTGAGGAGTGGAGCAGGATGCATGAAGTTTTGATTGTATCATTTCTCTATATGAGAAACGTAGTTTCTCAGTTTTTTCTTCTTAGTTGAGATATTAGATGTGGGTGGGTACATGCTTGGTGCAGCAGGAGATGTACCCTTTGGAAAAGGGAGGGAATGTCTTTCCTTTAAGACATAGGTGGCAGGAACACCTGCTGTCTTGGCAGGATCCATCTGTGAAGGCCAGTTGTTTCACTCTAAGTACCACAAGTAACAGATTTTAAAACAGTGGCTGGGGAGACTGGGTAAATTTACTGCATGAGTGAGTGAGATGGAATAGTAGGTTTTTCCAGTGGAGAGGTCTGGCCATCGGAATGAAGGAGTGAATGGGAGGTTGATTGTAGCACGAGGGAGCAGTAGGAGGGCAGTTGAACAGAGTGGGAATAGCATTGCTACCTCTTTGTGAGGCACTGCATGGAATGGCTGGTTTATTGTGTGAGGCTGTGATAGGTGGGAAAGACATTCAGCTGCGGGGTGGCTGCTATAGAGAAGGTACACTTGTTTTAYATATCAAGAATGGGGAGGGGGTGGTAATGAGAGACTGAAAATAGGCTGCGAAGGGGATGGGAACAGCAGTAAACAGGGAGAGGATGGCAGCCTGTGGCCTACTATTTAAAGCAGTGAGTGACACAGAAGGTGACGGGGGAGGTGCGTAGAAGGGYTGCAAATGGTTTGGGGGTGGTAGTGGCAACCCAACGGTTCACCTAGGTTAGTTCCATCTCTTACAATAAAGTCAGAGTTTGCCAGGCAAAGGCGAAATGGAGAAAGCAAGGGGATGATGTTTGTACTAAGGCAAAGCCCTGCTCMCCCCAGCCAGGGCTGCTCTCCCTGTGTGTAGTTTGTTCGCTGCTCAAAGGCTGCTCCGCTGACCTCCGCGGCCCTGACCCTGGGGCTCTGGTGACCCGTTTCCCACGCCGGCTGGCAAGGAGAGCAGGGAGCTGGGATCAGCCCACAGCTCCTGCCGCTGGCCGGACTCCGGGGAGGAGCTCAGCCRGCGCCGAGCAGGGCTTGCTGTAGCCCGGGGCGAGATGCAGCGCTACACCGGGCATCTGCCCGAGAAAACCGGGAGCCGCCACAGCCTCGGGGAAAGGGGCCGCGGTCTGGAGGCAGAGAGCAGCGCGACCCTGACCCTCGGAACGCGGACGCGTGCGGATGCGTGTCCTCGCGGGCCGGACCCACATGATGCTTCTCGGTGTCGCTTTTCGCAGCCGTGCTCCTCGGGGCGTGCCAGGGCTCCGGCGTTCGGCTGACCCCCRTGGGGCGCGGGGTGGCGAGCGGGGCGGTGCCGGGTGCCGGGTCCGTTCCTCAGGGAACCCGGGGCGGTGCCGCAGGTGCGGCGGAAGTGACGGCCGGCGCGGTGCTGCCGGGGGAACATGGCGCCCGCGGCCGCGCGGGGCAGCGCGGAAGGTAAACAAGCGTGAGGGCGGCGGGGACCCCGGGGGCGAGGTCGGGCCGGGCTGGGAGCGCTGGTGCCCGCGCGGCGCGGCGGGGGCGGCTCCCACCTCCCCCCCGAGCGCGGACGGCGGGGAGGAGGGAGCCCAGGATCCCCCCTTCTTCCTCCGCCTCCTTCTCCTCCTCCCGGCTTCGCCTCAGCCATTGCCCCTCTCCGCAGCCCCCCGGCGCCTCCCTCCGCCGCCCCCGGCTGTATGGTACACGGAGCGAGGSCCCCTCTCCGCCGCTCCAGCGGGAGGAGCCGCGTCCTCAGCGCCGCCGCTGCAGAGAGGTGGGTGAAGGATTCCCTGGGCCCTCCCGCCGCCGCCGCCCGCCCCATCGAGGCCGGCCCAGGCGCCCTCCTGGCTCTCAGGAGCCCTCCTGGCTCTCAGGAGCCCTCCTCCCCGGGCTTGGGGGCGGCGGGCGGGGAGCAGGCGGGCTGGAGCGGGGAGCGGGCACGGGTGAGCGTACCTAAAGCCTGGCGGGTCCGGGACGGCCGCAGCCCCGCCGGGCTTCTCGGGTTCCTACGGACCCCGGGCCTGCCGGCCCCGCTCCCCGGGAGCTCGGCCTGCGAGCTCTGCTCACGGCGGAGCGGGGCGGAGTGTGCGAGTAGACAGGCTGAAGTAGGTCAGCTGAGTTCCTGCCCCGAAAATGACTATTTCTCCCCCAGCGTAGCTGATGGTGAAAAAAAGTAGCCGTGATCTGAACGAGTAGAGCTACCCAGAAYTGGTACCAGAGCTTTGATCAATTTGGTAAATAGTGAAACGTCACTTAAGAATTTGAAGTTCTTGCCTTTTTATTGTTTGGAGTTTGGGTGTCCCTTCCCCCCCATTTAGAAGAGGAATAGGAGAACCATAAAGCTATTACTGGATAAAAGATCAGAACTACTGAAGCATGTTACATATACTTGCCCGTAGGATAACCCACCTCTTGCACCATCATTGCCCCAGTTCATATTCAGATCCCCTGAGCATACTACCATGCACCAACATACTTCCTGTCTTTTCCCTTCCAACACCTAGCAAACGTGTTTAATTTCTACCACATGTCCTATAAACTTTCTCACTGACACTCATCACCTTTCACTTTCCTTAATTATACCCTGTGGCTGGTTTGGATCTACACATGTGTTGATTTGCCTTTCAGCATGCAGAGCACAGCAKATAACCATTGAGCTCACTCTGGAGACATCAGACCTTTTTCATTCATCTAGCTGTTAGTTTGGAGAATATGTGTAGAAATTAAACATGTTTGAGATTTCTGTGTTTCTGACAAGTGAGTTTGACATTTGACAGTGAGGTCAAAACCTGAAGAAAGGGCATGATTAGTATAATTTTATCAGAAGATGCTCGGAGCATTRACTAAATGAGCAACATAGATACATATAACAAAAAGACAAATGGAAAGGGTAGTTTAACAGTCCTAATTGAGATTAAAAATATTTTTACTAATATAGTTCAAATACTACTTGTAGCTCATTCTTTCTTATGCTTAAAATTTATGTGGTAAGTCAAAAAAGATAGGATTAGATTTTCTGTAACTGAGATACTTGTTACTTTTCTGTATAAAATACAGATAATACTATAATTTTCTTAATATCTTCACAGTGAGAAAATCATGGTTTACTCATGCCTTCTTACATTTGAAAAAAAAWAAGTGATTCTATAAGCCAAAAATACATATGTATAAGAACTGTTGTCACTCAGGGAGTGCAGTCCACTTTGAGAGTAGTAGCAAATCTGTAGTTTTCAACATCATCATTCAGCTTTTGGGTATTAGTAATACAAGTTTTTCTTGTTAAAGGCAATTCTTATTTATGTGGATGTATCAGCTATTTTATACAGGGCACCTGTTCTGGTGTCAGTAAATGCAATTGGAAGAGCTTTGAGCTGAGCTTGCTCTGTGTTTGGGAGCAGGTTTTTCTGTACAGCTGTCATGTGCAATGACCCTTTAGACAGATGGTTCAAGCTATCTTAGTGCCTGTGAAGTGAAGTTACCACTTCTGGCACCCTTTGAGTGAATAATAACTGTACTGAGCTGAGGCACAATCCATGCTGAGATTTGGTAGATTTAGTTGTARCTATTTCTGATAATGCTGCTGATGGCCTCAGAGAGCACTGAAATGAAGTGCTGCTGTTGCTGTGAACTGATTCAGATTGCTCCCAGATAACAGCGTTKGCAGAGGTTATCAGAGGAGCTGTCCTGATCAGCTCTGTGCCCCAAGAAATGGAGCATGGACAGTTTTCAGAAGCAGCCACGTTGTAGTTACTGGAGTTCTGGCAGTCTGGTTCCTCTGACAGGTAGTGATTGGTAAACTCCTAACTTTTCGCTTCTCAAGTAATCCAGTGCTTTTGGAATTCACAAGATGAATTGTCTGAAGTCTTAAACATGAACATACCAATGTGTTTAAGATAAATTTTTTTCCCAAATTTAGTGTATTCAATATAAAGTATTTAAGATAAAACACATGGAAACTGGATGTATTTCTTTGTTCCCTACATTTGCCACTGTTGTAGCAGTGGAAAGTTTTGATAGCCACTGGTTATTGATCTATCCTACATCACATCACTCCTTCTGTTGCAGTTAGTGGGAAWTTATGATGAAAAATGGTGGACAAGGTTTAATGTTTTTAAACCAGTGTCAAACCATGTAAACAAAGGTTTAATTWGGGGAATAAATTTTTACTTTATATGGTATAATTGCATTCTTACTCAATACAGTTCACTGCATTCAGWGGCCCAGCCTTCAGCCATGTGGGCAGTTGTGGATGTTTGCTAGTGTGCTCAAATACATTGTTTGTATTGTATTTTCCTATGTGTGTATAACATTTGACTGCAGAGAAATGTCCTATTCCTGCAGAAAAGTGTGTKAAGAAAACTAGGGCCAAAGAATTCTGCTCTGGGCAGCCTTTGCTGCACACCTCACCAAAATAAAGCATGCATAATGGCTTTAAAATTTATATTTAAATACATGCATTTGGTGGATGGAAGAGATTATTGCATTTTAAGCTTTGCTTTAGTACTTTGTATGACCAAAGCATGGTTGTGTGTGTCTTGTGAAATATCTTCCAATGTGTAACTTGTACATAATAGTGTTTTATTATGTGAAAATTTGTTGTTTGGCTTTTTCACATAGGTGATTTCTTAGAAAATCTATGGGATAGGTAGAATGGGCAAGTACTTCATAATCAGTAAACAAAAGCAACTTGATAGTTCTGTCTCAGCATCTCAAATAAGTTCCTAATGAGCCATAGAAGAGGAAAGCATAAATTTTCCTTTGAGCTGGTGTGCTAGACTTGGTATTGTCAATACTTTCCTAGAGCAATATATTTCTGTCCCTAGAAAGTGCATATAAGCTTGTATATTACATAAAGACTCTTGCTTAAAGGGCCCTTTTTCRGATAGTACCACTTTTGGAGAGATTTTAAATCCAAAAGCAGGACATGAGTCAAAAGCAGGTATTCTATAAATTGCTTCTCAATAGCCAGTGCATTTAGACTCCATTTCTTCAGCTTGTGACTAAGAGTCTCAGACACCCTGAGGAAGGAAGGTTCTCCTTGTTTAGCAAGGAAAAGCAGTCTGGAGTAGGGTTTTCAGACTTTTTTTTACGTCTGCAGAATAAAGATGAGAAATCAGTGTTCCAAGTAAGTGGTTTTGCAGTCACAGCACTGTAGACTCTAATGCATTATGTGCTAAAAGACGAAGAAATGTCAGGAACAGCTAATATGGTTAAATGTATTTCTCTTTTGGCTTTTCAGCTGAGTCTTATTTCCTGTGCTGCATTACCCTGATCAGCTCTAATATGTGCAGAACAATAATGGGCATCAATGTAGATTGCCCTCCACCTCCCTTTCATTGTTTATACATTGGAATATTTTTGTTCCAGTTTTCCTACAGATGACTGCAGGCTCCATGTCTTTCTTAGGATTAAGTGTGCTGCTGTGATTTGCATGCATGAAGGAAATCTAACTGAATTTTCCATTTTTATTGAAAATATGAAAAAAAAAATCGTTATATATTGTCCTCTGGGAAATAACTGCAGCATTTGAATAGTGCATAGAATTACATCAAAGATTGCAAGTGTGTGTGTGGGTGGAATGGCATAGCTATGCTTTAGAAAAATTACTTCATTTGAGAGTATTTTGTATTGCTTTTTTTAATGTTTGAACTACAAYATTGCTGTTTGCTTTTGATGGAGGATGTTAGCTTTAGAAATGAAGATTTTTACCAGTTAAGCATAATAGGCATTTACTTATCTACTTTCCCAGTTTTCATACTATTTTAACTCCTTTGTGTATTTGCACTGGCTATGCATTTTTTTGTTTTTAAGAAAGATTTATCTGCTGGTAATGGATATGGCTTTTTGCCAAAAAAAGGATATTTTCTCCTTTTATTTAATGCAGGAGCATAAATAGTCCATTTGCTTTTCACTCACAGAATTCTGAAGCTTCTTTAGATGGTGTAAGGAGAAGTCTAACTGGTTTGGTGTCTACTTAAATAATCCATTAAATACTCACTGCTGTTTGGGAGGAATAATATTTTAATGTTGAAAACTGTAGATTAGCTAAAAGTAGCATCAACAGGAATGTGAAAAGAAGGATTAGGTGACTTAAACACCCACATTTTTAAAACATTCAGAAATMATAATTTCCAAGTGTTGACCACTTYGTTATCCTTGTGGAGATTTGTGGCTAAGAGTTTTAWTTTTWTTTTTGTTTTTATGGAATAGCCAGTTGCAGGGAGATGTAAAAATTGGTGTCCTAAAAGATGTTCTGTAAACACAGGTGGTTTTTATTTCTCAATATTTCAGTGATTCCTGCCTTGTTAGATTTAAAATTTGAAGGATAGTAGAATTTGAAGGATCATAACATGATTTTTTTTGTGTTTATGTTTGTCTTACTTCTATTTGATCAGAATTAAAAAGGAGGTTGTAAAAAAAAAAAGCCCCACATCCATGCACTGTTTGTGTAAAAGCAACATGATCACAGATACACAGACTAATTGAGGTTCTAAGGGACCTTTGGAGGTCATCTGGGCCACCTAGAGCCAACCAGTTGCCTGTAACTCTCTGGTGCTGGTTTGGTTGGGGGTTTTTGTTTGTGTTTTGTTTGTTTATATTTTTCTTTTGTTTGGAGGTTTTGTTTGTTTTGGTTTCTTTCTTTGAGTATGATTTGTTTTGATCCTTGAAAGCTACATTGGAGGTGTGTCTGCCATGTCTCTGTGCCTAACTTCGCTTGCCAACTTTTCCTTTTTTGCTTCTTGGAGGATGGTGGAAAAGGCTTTTCTTTTAGGGCCATGCTGTGTACAAGTTAATTTGTCTCCTTTTATTTGTGGAGTACCCATAATGTAATTATTTTTGTCAAGGTAATGCAAAGGTCCTACTATCTATTTGGACCTTGCTGCTAGGGATTTTCTATGTTGTTCAGGTACACACTAATGCATGTTTTGAAGAAATSCCTTCAGTAGGATTGCCTGTGTGATGGGACATCTCATTACTTCCAGATGAATATATATTGTTTCAGTCACCTGGGGAATGTTGTTTCATTTTTTAATTGAAACAATTTTTCTTTTTTGAGATTAAATATTTCATTGTTTCTTTTTTTTTCTCCCAATACATTCTTGTGTTATTCTGTTCATGTTCTCAGATTTTCAAATTGCAATTGTCCTTTTCCATTTTTAACCCTCACGGAACTAAAGCTGAGCCAAATCTTAGCTGGTTTCCTAAAACACTGTAACTTACACAGTTTTACTGTCTGAGAGTCCTTGTAACCATGGAACCTCTTGGCTGATTTCAGACAGCAGTGAGAGTTGTTTCAAGTTGCTGTATGTTTTATGAAAATGAGTGGCCCATTTAAAGACAAGTGATCGTTAAATCTCTTGAATGGGAAAGACTGAGGCATGAGCTCAGCTATTATTAAACATCAGAGAATGGGGATGGGAGGAGATGAGTTACAAGTACTCTGATGAAARAAGAAAAAAAGCTGATATTGGTGCTTACCTTTTTATTTGATATCAGAAATCCAATTAGAAAACAAAATCCTGTAAAGTCAGGCTTTGTGCTTCCTCTTCAGTTGGTTGCTTCTTTTTGAGGTTGTACATTAGTGAAGTGGTTGTTTCCTYATCTGCTTTTGTGTAAGAATTGGCAACAACTAAGAAAAATATCTGATGGTAATTTTTGTTTCTGGTAGGCATTTAATATTGAGAAATAAGAGACTCACACTATGAGATTCCAGAGCAGTTTGCATGTTTCTCTTTGTCTTCACTGACATTGAGGGGAATGTGCTATCTTGAATACTGGTAAGAAAGCAAATGGATTGTCATCTTTGTTCTTTTGTTCCTGCTCTAACTTTCAGGAATTTATATTTTGTGAGAAGGCCTTAATTGTRATGAACACTCCCAGCATTGACTTTATTATGAGAACCCATCGTCAGACTTCAACAGTGTGGGAGTGGTGCTAATTCCWWGAGGTGTGGCTACAAACACCCACTCACCASTGTAGTTTCACRCAGACAAAGGGTGTCTCCAGTTTGGTTTTCCAGGATGTGTGCTGAGGAGTGAAGGAGAGGAGATGTTTATCCATTGATGGATTCTAATAAAATGCATTCCAGTTACAATGGCAGCAGCTAGAAAGTGGTGTTTGATGAAGTRGGGGKAAGTTGGGTAATGAAGTGGGGGTAACTGCTCTCTGAGGCTGTGAAAAATGGGGTACCCTTGAGTCACTTCTGGGTTCATATACTTGKGTCAATGTTTATGACCTTSAGAATCTGCAGGTTTTTCTAATGCGTTGGTATTATTTAGTTTTTCATGTGGGTTACCGGTACCAAAAACTTAATAGTTTTATTTGTTATAGGAAATTCGGAGTTAAATGCAACAAATACCTGAGGGAAAGTTGCAGTGTAATTTAAGGTGGGATGATGGAGCAAAAGTAGCTGAACCAATTCTAGTAGTAAATTAATGCCAAACAGGGAAGTTATTGCTCTTTCTCTGTTCCTGCTCAAGTATATGTCCTGCCCTCTGCATTAGGATGGTTCTTGTGCCAAACCCCACRGTGTCAAGTTGGAAGTCAGCTCTGGGAAAGAGAAAGATTTCTAGTTTTGAGGTTTTGTGTGTGCTGAGGAGTGGGGGTGATCATGTTTGTGTCACGTGTCTTTTTTGCRTCTGTCCCTTCCTGCACTTAGTTTATTTTTTAGTCATGTTTATTAATTGAATTGACTTTCTGGGGAAGCCAAATGAACCCCAGAAATGGCTCAAAGTAGGCAGCAGGAACTCAGGTCCTGGAATGAGACTTAGAAGGAGAATGGAGTGTCCTCTTGTCCTTTGATAAATTAATTGGTTCWAGCTGCCTTCTGCAACTTCACCCTGCTTAAACCCAAGGAAGTTGAACGACATTTTGATACATTTCTGGATATTGAATAGGTTTTAATTTTGATTATTGAATATTTATCTTCCTTGACTTYAACTGGGTAGGATCCTACTATTCTTAGATTTCTTTTTGGTTTATTTGCAGTTTAATCATAGTTTGCATGTAAGTAACGCTGTATCTGCAAATGCTTAATGAGAAATTAAGCTTTGTTAAGCCCACTATACAGAACATTATTTTTGAGACCTATTTTTGTYAGTGCTTCTTATTGCCTTAATGTTTTGTGCCTCATAAATCTCGTAACCTAATATTTATCACTGTAGTAAGAAATGGGGTGGGACCTGATGGGACTGTGTTTTTACTGAGGTGAAGCACACAATCTCAAACAGTATCTCTGCAAATGTTCATTTTCACAAATAATTTATGAGTAAATTAACATAGATTTTTAAAACATAATAAGCAAGGGAACATAATAAACAAGGGAATTTTTTTTAACATACCATGTACAAATCTACTGAAGCTTGTTTCTGAAGTTAAGGAAGTTTGGCTTCCTTTCTGAAACCTTTGATATTCAAGAGTGGGTGTTTTATTGCTCCCTTGGGATAAATTCTTTAGAATGATTGAGGGGGGAAGAGGTAAAAAACTATGACAACCTTTTTAGTTCATTATATGACCATGAATTAACTTAAAGTAAAGGATAATTTTGGCAGTGTTGCATAGTTATTCTTATTCATTACCCTGTCTTTAAAATGAGAATGGTTGGTTGGGGGAGAAATACTTACAGTTTGTGTTTTAAGTTATGTCTTAAGTTGATTTTTCAGCTGGAGAGAAAACAAAAAGGATGGTGAAGACTTTTAAGTCCTAATAAAAGCAATCTCAGGATTTATCTGGTGAGGAAGGGCTTGTAATATGTTATTAGATATTACAATTTACTTTTTTTTTTTCTTCCTCAGGTGATTCATGGCAGGGGACGTGGAAGGGTTTAGCTCCTCCATCCATGACACCAGTGTCTCTGCAGGATTCAGAGCACTGTATGAGGAGGGATTGCTWCTTGATGTCACACTTGTCATTGAAGACCACCAATTTCAGGCCCATAAAGCACTGCTTGCCACCCAGAGTGATTACTTCAGGATTATGTTCACAGCTGACATGCGAGAACGAGATCAGGACAAAATCCATCTGAAAGGTCTGACAGCTACAGGCTTCAGTCATGTCCTCCAATTCATGTACTATGGAACAATTGAACTGAGTATGAACACTGTTCATGAAATCCTTCAGGCTGCCATGTATGTCCAGCTTATAGAGGTGGTAAAGTTTTGCTGCTCTTTTCTCTTAGCTAAAATCTGCTTAGAAAACTGTGCAGAAATTATGAGACTTCTGGATGATTTTGGTGTAAACATCGAAGGAGTCAGGGAAAAACTGGATTCCTTTCTGCTAGAGAATTTTGTGCCACTCATGTCCAGACCTGACTTCCTTTCATATCTGAGCTTTGAGAAGCTCATGTCTTACTTGGATAATGATCATCTGAGCAGGTTTCCAGAGATAGAGCTGTATGAAGCTGTTCAGGCCTGGCTGCGCCATGATAGAAGACGCTGGAGGCACACGGACACCATCATTCAGAATATCAGGTTTTGTTTGATGACACCATCCAGTGTTTTTGAGAAGGTTGGTGCATTTGAAAAGMAATAGGTAGGATTCATCATTTAGYTAGGGCAGCATGCCATTAAATAGGTAAGATTCYGAAAGCCATGACAAGGAACAAAGTGATAGCATTTATTTTTCTAATAAAAGCATAGAAGGCAAATATCTGAAAGTATTGTCTTTGGTTATTAGACAATAACACCTACAGTGGCTGGAGAACAGGTAGGTTTGCAGTACRTGTTTACACGTGTTTTTATATGGAAAAGACATTTTGAAATAAGGTCACTTGTCTCTAGTTTGACTTCAAACGTTCTTAACTGTTTTCCACAAGTTGCTTCTTGTTTTCCAGAGGCTTTAGACCTGCACATAATATGTAGGGTGTATGTTACGAAAATTGTTGTCAATATAATAAAAAAATAGTGATTGTAGATCTTATGTGGCTTAAGTACAGGGGAGGATTATTTACTAATGAAAAGCAGCATCTGCTTTTTAATCTGCAGAGTGTTTTTGTTGTTGTATCTTCAGTGCTTGTGCTGTTACAGAGCAGTTAAAGATCCTGCATACTCTTGGTTGTACACAAGACATAATACAATCAAAAATTATTGAAGGTATCAAATGTGATTATTTACTTTAAATCTGAGGATTCTTTGTAACAGGTGATCTTACAGTTCAACTGTTCATTGTATGTAGTAAGAGTTAAAAGAGAACTTGCTGTTTCTACTCTTCTGTTGAAGAACAGAAAAAAATTATTGTTTTCTAGTTCATGAGAATCTCTGAATACTTGTTAACAGTAGAGGATTACMATACTTTGTAAGCAGTTCTCTTACAGGCCAGTAACAAGTGTTCAAGTTAGAAATTATTTATCTGTGCTGTTTTAACAATGTTAATTTTGTGTGATAAGATACARCTTCTGTATTTTTCCTCTCAGCAAATTAGGAGAAGTTCAGACCCTGTGTTTTTGTTGTGCTTCTTACAAATTAATTTCCCATATATTTTTACTTGAGTATGTAGTGAATACACGGGCAAGGTTTTATTGRTTTTGGTGGTTTTAAGGGCTACTGGATTGTCCAAGTAGTAATTCTTACACTTTCTTGTATTTCAAATTGTAAGAGCTATTAATTACTTCAGACTAGTGAATTTTTATAGTTCGGATTTCTTTCTGTGTGTGTGAATTGAGTATAGGAAGTAATACGTAAAATATATTTATGATGTTATACTAGACTGTAGACATAAAATTAATACCTAAACATATTTTAAAACACTAATGTAATGTTTATATTGTGTTAAAACATTTTTAACTAGTAGGAGCTGAACTCTGCAGGATCCTGTGTAGTGTCTTGTTTTAAATAGCACTTCTACCATATTACTACATCATTTCAGCCCTTCAGTAATAAAACTTACAGAATTCTCAACTCTTTTTTTTGAGGTTAATCTAATAAGGTAGGATTTGTGCGAGCCTGTTTCAGCTCTTTGAGTTTCAGGGATATAAGCTCAAGCASCAAGCTGTCTTCAGTTAAATTTCTGTAAGTGCAAGTGAAAATAGATGTTGGTCTTCACCATATTTAGGTATAACTCCTGGAGCTGGTTTTGATATCACTGGTATAAATCCTGCATGCAGTGCTTCTCATGTTTTATCTTGACAGCTACTAAATGGCCCAATAAGTACAACTTCAGGAGAGAAGTTGTGTTCAGCATGTAAAAACTTTCTCAGCAAATACCCTTTCTGTTAAGTGTATGTAGAAGCAGAGAAAAGCCAGTGCAGATTATGGAGTGRGACAACTCAGCAGAGAGAAGTAGAGCTAATTATGCCATTTGTTACTGCAGCTAGGAATGCATTTGAATTCTACCCTGGCTAGAGAGTAGTAATGGACAACTGCAGTTGGAGCCAGCATCAGAATATAGAACACTTGATTTTTTTTTTTTGTAAAAGAGTATGTCTGTTCACTGTTCTGGCAGTAACCCAGGGAGAGCCCATTTCTGTGTGTAGAATGGGGAAATAATGGTAAAACTGCCCCGTTTTTGGAACCAAGATCCACAAACAGAATTCTACCCTCTTCCTGAAGCCAGCACATACTGAATACCTGCAAAGGTATACCAGTACAGTCTGAGGTTGACTCTTTTAGTTCAGCAAACTCTGTATTTGCTATACACTGGCTGTCTTGTCATATGTACTTYTATGTAATTTTTCTAATACACATTTCTCAGATGCTTATCATTGTAGTTTATAAATAACTTATATAACTTTGCAAGACATAGTAAGGATGCTTTTGGCCTTTTAAGCCATTCTGTTCCTTACATCATTTTTTTGAGAGGTGTACAATTTAAAGTTTAAATCAGTGCCTGTAGTTCCAACTATATTTCATTATATAGGTACTGGAGGAAACTATATAATGATACAATGATTTCCTTGATACACTGTTTAAGCTCCATTTAGTTTCTGTGTACTCTTCAGATTGAAATGTTTAAAAAAATATTTTTTTTAGTGTCCAGTCTGTAAGGTTTGTTAGGACTAGCCCATGCTGATTTATAAATTACCAACTTAAATCAAAAACTTACTAATCTCTAGGTTCATCAGCTTCTGCTGTAGAGGTAGGATGCATGGCACATTATCTTTTAATAWCTGCTGTCTTGTGCCTAGAAAACAGTGATTTTTGAGAAGATGTCATTTATGCTATTGTGACTTTACCTTTCATAAATGTGATGAATTAATTTTTTTTCTGATTTACCTCTATGTCTTATAGTAAATGTGTATCTACTTAGACAGCTTTGTTTGCTGAAGCTTAGAATAAGAAGGTAGGGTGAGGTTAGGGGRCCCCTCTTATTGTATGTGTTGTGCTTAGTATTTTTGATTGTTAAAGTTATTGTTGATTTGAATACATTTGCCAGCAGTATTTATTATGTGCTGAGCTTCTTAATTGTGTCATATAGATGATTGATTCCACTCTGGTTTGACTCCAGCTTGACTTTGACAATTTCTCTTGCTAGTTTTTCTAAAAAGGAACAGCCAGAAAATCAGTTTGAGGGCATGATTTTTGTTGCACGGAGGGTGTGCCTTTCTGTGGTTAGGCTGAAAACACTTAAGTGATTTGTAGCCCTTGCAGAATAGCTCTTCAAAGCCTTTTACTGGTACTGACCAGTTCTCATACCAGCTTWTAATTGTGATTAGAATATGGCCAGAGATACGTAGATGTGAAAATAATAAAGATCCTTGTTAGCAGAGTTGAAGGATCTTTAGTTTTGATTCAGGTTAGTATCTATTAAAATAAGCTGGGTTTTATTTTTTGGGTAAGGGTAAGAATTTAGTCTTTAGCAGTCTGATACACATGCCATYATTATTCATTGAAAAGATGGAGCATTGCTTCTGTACTCCTACTATCTGAGTTTGAGGTGCATCTCTTACACATTCAGAATTGGCAGWTTTAGAAAACTTAAGCACAATAAGTTGGAAACAGAGAACTATTTTAAAGCTTCTGTTACTAGAGATGATAAAGTTACATTATGAGGCATCCAGATTTTTCTGTGCTTTTGTTTTTGTTTGTCTKTGGAGATTTTTCACCAATAACATGCTACAGTTCAGTTACCAGGTGCAAAAGTAATAGATGTTTAGTTTGGGAAGTTCAAAAGAAGCCTTTATTTCTGATTTTGAAAGCTTTTTCTTATAAACCTAAGTAACAAGAACACAAATAAAGCAGTATCTATAAGTGGTTGTATGAGGAAAGTTTTATTTTTTAAATCTACACTGAAGTCAGATGTGTTACAGAACGTTTACCTTGCATTTCATTGGCCTTCCTGTAGTTTTTTAAATAGTGTAATTGTTTTGAGGGTGGGGGAGAGTTGATGAAAATAATATGGGATACAGCTGGTCTTTAGTRAGGATCACCTTTCAAATTAGAAATTAATGGCTTAATTTTTGTTTTACTTCTTCATATAATATAAATTRAAGATTCTGAGACTTCCATAGCTGCTACAACTAGAAAGCATACATTGCAATACAGYAGAAAAATAGGCAATGATTAATAGCTATGTTAATTTGGAAAGCCAGCAGTTTTAATGGAATGTTTCACTGATTTAAAATGAAGATGACAAAATGCATTAAAGCTCAAATTTACTCTAGAGGGATGGTGATTTTGGTATTGACTGCCAAGGGGGCAAGTAGAGGGGTTGGTGTTTTTAGTTATTTTTACATSTTTTATTATGGAATGACACATCTGATTTTGTTGCCATTGTTCCCAGTCTGTGTAGCTAAAAGTCTGACTGCAAACCACTGTAACTGGTAGATACATTGACATAGCTCTCATCCTCCATCTCTGGAGATGTTGAGGAAACTCTTAAATTAGGGCTGTGTCTCAGCATAACCTCTTTAAGAAGATTTTCTCCAGAAAATTAAAGAGAAAAAATTGGAAAGAATGTAAAAGAATCACATGAACAAAGCTTTAGCACTTGGATTAAATTCTATTTTTTACAGTAAGACTGGTGTTGATAAGGAAGTCCAACTTAAATTGGCTTGGTGACCTTTCAGCAAGATAACAGAATGGTTTTTCTTTAAACTTTGAAAATGCTTTGAAGCATTTATATATTTTTATCAATTCAGAGTGCATGATGTACTCTTTAGGAATGCACACTCATTTTACTTCAGGGTCCATCACAATTAATATACGTTTCCATCTGTTTTGCAGAAATCTGTGTGTTCTGCTTGAGTGTTGGAAATTATGGACACATTCCTTCCAGAGCTTCTCTCTTTGAACTTAACAGGAATTCTGGTCTGTTGATAAGCACTTAGATATTTGCTGATCAGTAACTTGTTGCTACTTAGAGGTAGTGGCAGAGCCTAGTTTTGAAAGCTTTTGAAAACTGAGGGATTTCCTGCATGTGTTGGATGTCAGGTAGAAATTCCCACMAAAGGCCATGTGCTTTCATTGGCTGACATACATGACTTACAACTGTTTTAAATACCAAACTACCTAAATTTTAATGCTTCTCTTTTTTGATTATACACACAAGTAATGAAAATTACTGTGAAATTATTTGAAAGTGTAGGCAGAGGGTTTTCCTTATTGTGGGCTGAACAGGGCTTTCAGATCATTCTGGAATATTTCTGTGTGCAACTGAAAGTGGGCCAAATCACCTACATTTGCCTTGTTTTCATTTGCATCAAGCAAGTGTGAGCAGTCTATAATTTTCCTGTAGGCATTCCCTAAAATTCATTGTAGCCCATCCTCTGAGCTTCAGGTGAGATGCTGCTCCTGTATGGTAGAGCTTATACTGGTCAAGGCTGGAKGGCTAAAAGCAGGGATATTTTTCCATGACAGCCAAGTCTAGGAATGCTCCAATTACCTTTTCTTACCAGAACTGAGGTAATCAATCACTACAGGGATTTTCTTCCTGCGTATTTTAAGAATTGCTAGTTTTCATGTTCAGCTCTTCAAATTTGTGTTTGTTGAAGCTTCTGCACGAACTTCAGTCACAGAGGGTGTTAATAATGGGGTGTTGGATTTGCTCCTTGGTGTCTTTTTCGTTTAAAGTAAGAACTTGAGGCTTTGCTTTGTCGTGAGTGCCTTTGTTGAGATGAGCAGTAATAAATAGGTTGATTCCTTGATCTTGAGGGCCTGTCTCTGGTATTAGACACTTCTTGCTGCCTTTGGCATGCACTCATGGGATGAGATTTAGGCTGTGTGAAGGAGTAGAGTGGTGAGGATGTAGGCTTATTTTAATTCTAGTTTCTGGCTGGCATTTCAATTTCTAGATCTAATGACAGAGTTGTAAATGTTGAGGGAGAAAGAAAACAATTTTCCATCTCTGCCAGATTTTACTGGTATGCTTCACATTGTAAGCATGTTGATCTTGTTGTCTTCCATGATTATCCAAGAAAATCTGAACTACATATAGGTGGAACAAAGATAATATATATTTTTATTTAATTTCAAAGATGATAGCTCCAATTTGGGAATACCTWAAGTAGTCCTGCTGTTTTAGAATTTGAAAGTTCCTTTTAAGGATAAAGTAGCCCAGCCATGATTCTTTGTTATTTTAACTTCCTTTTTCATTTTTTGTAACCTTTATATGTTAGCATTKTTCTGTGCTGTGGTTCTCCATGTCAGCATATTTTGTGTAATTWGTATTCAGTCTTTTCAGTCAGGCAAGGTATATGGTTTATTCTAACAAATACCATATGAGCAGATTTTTCTTYGTATGATGTATTCTTTATTTGCAACAAGAAAATGGAGCTGTTGTTCCCAGAAGAGTTGGGCTTGCTGTGGGTGATCTCTTAGTACCGTACCTGAGTAAACCTTTTTGCTCCAAAATCACTTCTGGTAAAAACAGTAGAAAGAAGTTGGACAAAGGTGCAAGAATAATATATGTGATCTTCATGTGACCATCTTCTTTTTTTCCAATAGAGATAAGTTGAACTTGTCAAAATTAAGTGAAGGAAAGAAAAAGTGTAAATAAAAACATCAGGTCACTGTCACTCTTGCGCTGTACATTGCTTTACAATAGTAGGTTGCTRTTCAGGGTTTTTTTAAAAGTCTGATGTGTCAAATGATCTCAGAAAATGCAAATTACATTGAATAATAACAGTACAAAAGACTTTTTTTAAAAAACAATTCTTTGACAGCAAAATGTCTCAATTACTATACAAGGAAGAGATGTCTAACAGAAGGCTAACAACATTTAAATAGTACRTGTTTATGGAACAAGCAACTACTTCATTGACAGGGTATAAAGAACATTAATTTCCAAATTGCTTTCCATATACATCAAAATTCATACCACCACCCTTGAGATGAGTGATGATACAGGCTTTTATTCTTTGGGACAGAGAATAGGAGGAGGTGGGATAAAAGATATTTAAAAATAGTAGCTTCTGGTGTTACCTTCTGGTCACTTGAAATTCCTGAGTGACCTCACATTTTTTCAAAGCATTACTTCTTTTAYTTGGAGCTGATGGGTACTAAAGGCATTCAGACTGTGTGAAAGCAATCCAGTTTTACGTGAAAGAAACTAGGACTTAAGATCAAATCGGATTGAGGATTTGTGGATTTGGCAACATSTAGCAGTTTTTTGTTTGTTTTAGAAGTGTGATTCAGGATGCTGTGTTACACCTGACTATACAGCAAGAGTGAAGCCTCTAAAGAGATTCCCACGGTGAGCRGAGAACTGCCTCAAGCTAGATAAATTAAAATATTCAAGACTGAGATGTGTTTTGGAATGGTCTCAGGAGCAACCTCAGCAACTTAAATTGGCTTAGATAGTAGGAACGATCCTGGAAAGGAATTATTCTTCTCCCTTGTGCCTACAACTCCAATAAAACTGAGCAGGCAGGGCTCTTTTCAAATTGACTTGTCACTTCACTACTCTGGTAATTCAAAGGTTGTAACTATCACCTGGAAGTGGAAGTTTAGTACCTCTGCAGTTTGCCAAAGAAATGCACAACCAAGTTGCCATGTCTCCTTCTTGTGTTAAAGGCGTTTTTTAACCTGTGGAGACTCACAGAGGGGAAACCCTAAGGTGATCATCATGATGAGTGGTTGGTGTAAGCACATATTCTGAAGGAAGGGGAATATGTACCTTCCCCTCCCCTCCATGGCAATTAAATAGCCCTGCGAGCAGAGGCTAGCATTTGGGAGCTCAGACTTCATTGTGAGAATTCAGAAAAAAAAAATCAAACTGGAGTAGACCTTGGTAACCACAGAATGGGTGTGTAGAGTGTCTTTGAAACCCAGGAAAARAGTGAATTTTTAATTTGGGTGCTTTTTTTGATTAAGCAGAAGATGAAGAGGAGTTTTTTTTTGGAAGAAGGAGTAATGATTTTTTAGACTTGGGGATTTCAGTTGTGCCTAATTCCGGCATAAATTCTGCATGTGATTATTCTGCTGAAAAAGTGAGTCACTGCTCTTAATCACTAAATTGCCTTCTGGATTTTGGATAACAATATATCAGTTTAAACCTTCATGCATAAATGCAATTGCTCTCAAGATTGCCTGAATGAAACAAAGTAAAATAATTTCTAATGACACGTAGTGGTTTAGGTTTTCTGGATTGTTTCTCTTGGTCAGAATTTTAATGTCTTTTAAATGTATTCRTAGGTAAAAACATCAGAGTTTTATCGATACTCCCGGCAGCTGCGACATGAAGTTGACCAAGCCATGAATTACTTTCATAGCGTTCACCAACAGCCTTTGATGGAAATGAAATCGAACAAAATTCGTTCTGCCAAACCCCAGACTGCAGTATTTAGAGGAATGATAGGACACAGTATGGTAAACAGTAAAATTCTTCTCTTGCACAAACCGAGGGTCTGGTGGGAACTAGAAGGTCCTCAAGTACCTTTACGACCAGATTGCCTTGCCATTGTAAATAACTTTGTATTCTTATTAGGTGGGGAAGAACTGGGGCCAGATGGTGAGTTCCATGCTTCATCCAAAGTGTTTAGATATGACCCAAGACAGAACACTTGGTTACGGATGGCAGACATGTCTGTGCCACGTTCTGAGTTTGCTGTTGGAGTGATTGGGAGGTATGTTTATGCAGTGGCTGGGAGAACCAGGGATGAAACGTTTTACTCAACTGAACGCTATGATATTACTGAAGATAAATGGGAATTTGTGGATCCCTATCCAGTCAATAAGTATGGACATGAGGGGACTGTGCTTGGTAACAAGTTATATATCACTGGTGGAATTACATCATCCTCAACTTCTAAGCAAGTGTGTGTGTTTGATCCCAGTAAAGAAGGGACAGTAGAGCAGCGAACAAGGAGGACTCAAGTGGTCACTAACTGTTGGGAGAACAAATGCAAAATGAATTATGCAAGATGCTTTCACAAAATGATTTCTTATAATGGTAAGCTTTATGTCTTTGGTGGTGTCTGTGTGATCCTGAGAGCCTCATTTGAATCTCAAGGRTGTCCATCCACAGAGGTTTATGACCCCGATACTGATCAATGGACTATATTGGCTTCTATGCCAATAGGTAGGAGTGGTCATGGTGTAGCTGTTCTGGACAAACAGATAATGGTTCTTGGAGGCCTTTGTTACAACGGTCATTACAGTGATTCAATTCTCACCTTTGATCCAGAGGAAAACAAATGGAAAGAAGATGAATATCCAAGGATGCCRTGCAAGCTGGATGGGTTACAAGTGTGCAGCCTGCACTTTCCTGAGTATGTTTTGGAGCATGTCAGACGTTGCAGCTAAAATAGAACAAACAACCCAGTGAAATGCAAAAGAGTTACACTAATTTGTTAAAAAAAAAATACAAACCAGCTGAATTCCTTCAGAGACATTTCCTTGTGTGTAAGAACAACTGCTACGGGATGTACAGGGAGTGTACTTACCAGTTTGTTGGAAAAGGTGATAGTTGGTCTGACCTTGTAAAAACTTCGTTGGTTTTTTTTAAACAAGTGTAATTGTGAGATAAAAATATATTTTTGAGTCTGCTTATTGTTTTTGCAATATTTTATGTCCACGATGTGTTCTTTTTTTTTTGATGGCCATTGTACCATTATGCTTTTGAAATAGGTTGAGTTTGACAAAGTATTTGTGAAAGGAAGAGAAGAAAGATGTTTTTATTTTTTATTGAGCATCAAAATACACCTCATCATCTGTACTAGGGTACAACCAAGTATAAAGTAACAAAACCAGACCATTTCTGTATTTTACATGGTTCTTTTAAATGCCTTTCCCATTACCAGCRAAGTACTCTCAAATCTTCTAGGTGTTTTTGTTTTCCTTTATTTACTTTGAAGAAGAATTTTAATCCCTTTGCATGACCTTTTTCCTGGTTTTGTACAGTTGTACCAGTGAGTCTGCCAAAATGCAAATTACACATTTTCTACTAATTTGAAAGCAAAGCATTTTTATATTCAAAACACTTATTACTATGCTGCCTTCTATTGTCTCTATTGTGTTTGTTGGTGAGTAAAAAAATGTATACACACATGTGCATACACTGTAAAAACTGTATATAAATGCATCTTTTTATGTGCAGTTAAATATTATATTTTAACTAGTGCACAGACTCAGCCATATCTGTCGAATTTAAGGTATTCTTTAATGAGCTAAAYAATTCAAAGTTCTTAAATTAAACTGGAGGCCTCATTTGGTATCAAAGTACCTTATCTTTAGTATATACTGATGGATTCAGTAATCTTAAACTCTTTATATTGTTGCTACATAATGAACTGTTGATTATTTGTTATTTTATAAATTATTTTTTAAAAAGTAAACTCATTTTACCTGAGTTTCTATTTGGTTTCAATGTGCTGCCCAGTTTTCTTTTTTCATTTAAATGGGAAATATCAAGAAGCAAATGCACAGTGCTGCTGCACCCAGCAGTTATTTTTGGAATTGGATACTGGGTATAMTACAGTTTTTTGTCAGTACTTGGCTTATACTCACACTTCAATATGAGTACTCATATTAAAGTGGTATGATATTATTATTATTTAATTATTAACTGTTAAGAACTACTGTGTTTTGAAAATGTGGAGCTAGGTGATTGATTTTAGTATAATTTCTGTTTCTTTTCTAAAAATTTACACAGCTATGGCTACTGACCTTGGGGTGCCTGAAAAGAGATGGGTGGTCCAAGAGGGCTTTGAATATTCCATTGTGTTAACTTGCAGGTATAACTGACAGTAGATTGGTAAGAATTATCTGCCAAGACATAAATRATAACAGTAATTACATTTTGACTACCTTTGTGGATGTGAAATTAGCCACTGCTAGGAAAACGTAGAGGGGAGATCTGGGGAAGCTGAAGGCATAGTTCAGATGCTGAAACATGCAGTTGCATRTTTTGTAAAATCTTAGGCTGCTGTGTTTCATTCTAAGACTTCACTTTATATGCAGCAATGCAAAACCACTTTATTCACCATCTTCCAGTCARAAATCACTGTAGGAAAGAAATGCATGGTACTCAGGGAGTTCAAAAGAATGCACTTACAAAGGGACCAAAATCACCCTTAATTTTCCATGTTAAAATGAACACCYACCTGTCTAAATGATATTTGAAATAATAGAAGTTAAAACAATGCGTGAAATTCCTCGTATTGTGTTCTGATATCTTTGTAGGATTRGGTTCTGGGTTGAAATGTGGGTATTTGGAGCTATATGGCAAGTCAGCAGATTTTTAGAGTTTGTTTATTAGAAATTATTTATTAATCGAGTATTTTCATATGTTTTAAAAGAGAGAATGTTTGCCATCATAGCTGTAGTGGTAAGTTATTTATACTAGAAGAGACTGGACCAAATATTGATATTCAGCCTTCTGATGCAGACTAGTTTGCAGCTAAATTTTTAACAAGAATTCAGTTTACTGAATTAGAAATCTAATTTGTTTTCTGGATAGCTTAACTTAAAGCAAATGTGGTTTAGACTAAAAACTGAGTTTCACTGTGAGACTTGTGTGTACATCACCCTACACGGGTAGAGATAAACTGACTCTGGTAGGTGCTGGCTGTGCTGATTGTACATAGTTCATGGAATATTGGAGCACAACAAAAAAAGGTTGGTTTTTTTTTTTGTAATATATTTTAAAAATTATTCTCTTTGTCATCAGCTCATTTCTCAATAAGTTACTGGGGCAGCAAAAACTAATCCTGTGTGAGCAGGCTGCCATGGGCACATTACAGAGTCAAGTCCTTCACTTTATGTGGGTCACTACCAGTGTGRGGAGCTGCTGTGGCTCTGGGTATCTGGTGTGCAGGAATCAGATGTCTTTATTAAAAAGACATGGCCAAGACTTTATTGAAAGTAATGGAAAGGATAGGGGTGGCTCAAGTTACTTTTTTGAGTCTGTATTTAAGCGCCTTCTGAAGTTCTGTGCGCTCAGCAACTGCCCCAAAATCACTGGTGAGTGCTGATACTTGAAAAATGAAGAATCAGATCAGTTTTGGTGCTGTTTTGTAACTCGTATTTATCTTCAGGTGTCCAGTTCTGAAAGATCTTGTTCAGGATTGTAGTAGTAATTGTTCTGTGAAATTATAATTGAACTGTTGGTTTCAGCTTCCCTGAAGTTGTGCCTCCTTTGAGAGGCTGGCTGTAACCTTTCCASCATTAGGGATGGTTGGAATTTGCTTGGGATTAAAACGGTGGGGATATGAGAGAATGTTTTGTCAATTTATATTTCTACCATGCTTTTATTGTTTCACACCTGAAATATAAAAWTTAGCTTCTATTCTGTTCTATACTGCAGTGGAACTTCTAATGCAGTTCCTTTTGTTACTTAATATATTGAAGGGAAATTTTCTTAACTGAAATTTTTTTATGTTTGCTTTTAGTATTTAGCTCCAGATAAKTTAGTACTTAAATGCAAACAAACCCTAAGATGGCTAATGAGAATTGGCTATTACTTTCAAATTTTGAGCATTATGGTCAGATTAAGATGGCTTTTTAAAAACATTTAAATGCTTCTCATTAGTCAAGGAAAAGGTAAGTTATAATCTTTGGTTATTAGGTATAGGGAGGTTCTCCTATTCCCATCCCATAATGGAATATCAGCAAATCTAATGTCGCCCACATATTTAAAATTCAATATATGACCTGCTTTTAAAAGCAAGTGTACTTACCTTTTTTTAAAAAGGTGGACACARTGAGTTACAATCTAGGGTTTTTTTCCACATCTATAGAAAAAATTATCAGCTTCATTTCTTAAGTTAGCAGCCAACTTYAGGAGGAAATTTTCTTTTCAAACAAGACAATGGACAAAAAGCACAGCGCTCCTGTAAAGAGACTGGATACTGCCTGTTCCCATTTCACATGCTGCTATGTCTGTTTTTAGAGGACAGATATTTTTTTTAGTAAGTACTACATGAAGAAAAAATAGCTCATTTTCTGCCACAAAGTGTTGGTAGTTTCATTGTGGGAGGTATCAGCTGGCAAAAAAGAAACTTCAGAATTTTTTTCCCCATGAACTCYGCTGAAAGAAGGCAGTCCTTGGTTTTGCAAAGGTGCAGCTGCTTCAGAAAACACTGTAGCAAGTGGCAGCATTATGAGCTACCTGGCAACCTGCTTTTATGTTACTTKCTTTTGAAAAATGTGGATGCCCTACTTTCTGCAGTATGACAGCAGTCCTGTTAGAACTCGCTCCAAGGGGTTGACTTTAATATTTCCCTGGTTTCTGAGATTTGCAGCTATTTTTTCCTGCCTTAGAAACCCAGGAGCTGCATTTCCTCATGCTGATAATATTGTGTCAGGGATGAAGCTTCACTTGACATTCAGGAAGCAAAGATAAAATTCAGCAGGTCCAAATTCAAACTTAACTAAAAAAACCTCATTGCTTAACTCATTATGGCCATTATTTAGCAAAGGGAGGGTAAGCATTGTGGGGACACACTAACAGTTCTTCAAAAATAAACTTGTTTGTGTCAGCCGACAAGTCTTTTTAGAAGTAGTTGCACTTGTAGAGGTATTTTTTTCCTTTTTAATATATTATTTCCTTTTTAAAAAATTGTTAATTTGGTCCCAGATTCTTTTAACACTTCAGATGTGTACTTCACATATGTGAATATTCCAATACAAAGAAAACTGTAAGGTACTTAAAGGAAAACATAAAAGCTCAAATGTTACTAAGCCTGTGCTGAAGAGTTTATAGGGTTGGGGCCATCAAAGAAATCATCCCTTCTGCTCTCCTAATAAAAATATAGAGAGATGGTGAAGGTACTTGAATAAATATCTGTCACTAGTGGTGGGGTTTATTGAAGGAGAGTGGAAAAGAASGTAACTGGAAAACTCGTGTCATCTATTTAAACAGAGCTTGCTGGTGTCCTRTAGTTAACATTCTGAGATTTTCATGTTTATGAGATTTTCATGTTTATTAAACAACTTGAAGCTGCTTAAATACTAATGACTACTTTTGCATCTGTATCCTATTTTTGAAAGTTGGTGAGTAACTTGAAAATTTCMATTTGTGTGGTGGGTAAACTTTTTATAAAACCTAGTTGTATGTGGCAGGTTGCAGAAAAATTGATTTGTTTTTTGAGCACAGCTTTCCTGTATGTTCTTCTACTAATTTTTTTACACTTCTGTAAGTTCAATTAATGTTTATGTCATCTTTTAAAAATAGCTTTCAAAAATCAAGTTGAAATACTATTGGATTAATATTAAGTTGGTAGCTAGGGAAAAATAATTTCTATTTGCAGATAGTTTTTTTATTTATGGCTCTGGTAGAAAAACTTACTGTAAGTCTAGGAAATGCAGTGTTCTGTAGGACTGTAAAGTTAGCTACATTTAGGGGGATTTTATTACCTCAGYGGGACCCACCTAACTTTTATGTCAGTTCTGGAGCTGGTGAAGGGAAGAGTGAACTATGTTTTTATTTTAAATATTTTTCCCTATATATTGTTATTTTTGTAGATCTTTTAAAAATAAATTATTATATGCTGAAGATTGCAATTCCACTATGGTATCCCATGATTCCAGTGTACAATATCAGATTGTTTGTATTGAAAAGAATGTATTTGATAAGTTAACAGGAAAAGTTATTTTCAAACTGTACTGTGTTTGTGTCTAGCTATTGGAAATACTTTTCCTATAGAAAATKAAAATTATATGTATATGACCTCAAATATGCATTTGGATTAACTGTCTAATGATTACCCTAGGGCTGCTATAAACTTCTCTAAATAATTTAAGAATTGCCTCTTTTTAACTGTTTTAAAGCATTTTCTCTTGTCTTTTTTTTTGGCAGAAAGTAATTTTCCCTTGCTATGGATACAGTATGCTCAGACTTGCATATGTACTCTGTTTGGGTTTCAAGCTGAAAAAAAATGTATAAAATGTGTATAAAGAAAAGTGTAAATAAAATATTTTTAATCTTTAAACACTCTTGTGTAAACTTTGTAATACTCATAGTGGATCTGGATTACTTTCTCCAAGATTTCAGAGATTACTCAGTTAAACAGCTCTTGAAAACTGTGGTATTGCAATATTTCTGAAAGATTTTATCAAAGTTATCCCATCAAGTTGAATGTGCCTATATAAGCAACATCAATCTCTTCTCTTTAGCTGKATTTTACACTCTCAATTTTAATTGTTGTGGTGCATTTATCTGTTTATATAAGTGCATTTCATGCTTGAATGAATGTTTGGAGTTGGCTTGGTTGTTACATTTGTGTCCTGCATGAATTTAAATTGCCAAGACTATAAACTATAAGAGACAGCATTTGGTGTTGGTCTGCAGCCAGGAGAGACCATTCCCTGCTGTCACATGAAACTCAGAGCTCCCAGACAATGTGTGTTCATCACATATTTGGACCCCAGAGTGCCAAAAGCCAGGTTATATTTCTTAGCATTTCCTGTAACAGGAAGGGGTAACCTCATTKTAGGATTAAAGTGTCAGATCAGCATTAAATAGTTGGGAGGGGGAGCAGGATGGGATGGCAGGTAAAACAGGTTTTATTCTCAAGTCTTCCTTGTCAGTCCATTGCCACACTTTTCCTTTCTCTGTTACTATTTTGTCAAGTCTCTCTCAGATCAAAGCCTCTGGCTTAAAAGTCGGCAATCAAGAATGCTTGAAAATAACTGCGGTGTCCTTATTTTTTTTTTTTTTTTCAATATTGAGTTCTAACATAGCATTTAAATTTTATTTTAATAATTCAAATTAAACTTTATTTGCATAAAGTTCTCCCATCCCCCCTTCTCCTTTTTTCTTCATCCTACACAATGTACTGTTTAATGGGATAGAGCTGTGGATGAATTCATAGGAGGAAGGRACACTTTTAATTGTGTCCCCATTTTGGATTCAAAAGAAGACCAAATGCATTAGACTGATACAGTGGAAGAGAAGATGACAACAAGCTCTTTACACTGTAAATGTTACTTAGATTTCTTTTTGTTTGCCTCTTCAATTTCTCTTCTCAGTGTGCCAGGTTGAATTTTTGGCAATATCTTTTTTCCAGATTGTCACAGTGGCCAACTTGACTTAGTTGTTAGCACYTCCATAGTTGATCAGGCATCTCCAGCAAAGTTTCCATTGTTTCACTAAGAGCTCTTGCATTTTACCTGGTTCATATAAAATTCTTCACTTTTCTTTTTAAACATGTGACCTTATTTTTTGGCAGTAATTAGTAATCTGTGTTTACTTGTTTTGTATGGTAGGAAATTAATGTCATTTTGGCAAAGGGTTTATTTGGTGAACACCTTCTATATTCTTTGCTATAAATGATCCTTGTTGACATGAAATTCTTAATTTTAATAGATGTTCCCCCTTTATGATAGATTGGGGTTTGGGGGTTCTCGTTTTTGTATTTGAGGGGTGGGGTTTTTGTTCATTTGTTTCTGTTTTGAATCCATTAGCTTCATAATATGGAAGTGGAAGGTGTTGCTTTGGATTGATACAGATTCTGTATCAGTTGTGTACCTTTTGAGTTGGTAATATACTTGTCAAATCTGGCTGATGATTCAGTGTCATCCTTTAACAGAAGTATCTCCTTGTCCAAAGTGACTTTCTTGGCATGTGCAAAAATCTCATTCAAGGGAGAAGGTAGGGAATATGTGTAAAGGCAGTTTCAGTTTATTGTTTTCATTAACACTTGCCACTTCTACATTCAATTCTATAGTTGTGCTGACAGGTGCTTTAGGCAATGTTTGCAGATAAAAATAAACTTCATCACGGTGTCTGTTTAAGCACACAGTGACTGGTCACTCATCTGTCCATTTTTAAGTAATYTATCCATTTGAATAAATGCCAATGTTAGGCATCATATGCTGAGCACCAAACGTTCTAGATTGATGGTATGTGGTACTTAAAGGAACTAAAAAAATACAATTTTTGCCATGTATCTGATGTCTACCAAATATGTGCTGGTGGTGTCACCCTTGGTAACATTTCTCCTGTGTTACAAATAAACGTTCAATAAATGATCCTGAATAAAATAACTTTTCTAATGAGATAGAAGGCTTTAATGGTAACCCTTTTATTGTACTATTTAATTTTGCTAGACAACTATGTCTGTCTTTGGCTTAAACTGGCAGCCTCCTTTTCCACAGCCATTTCAATATGTCCACAGGCTTGTTGTAAACCTTGGTTGGTTTGGAGTTTGTCATGTGGTTCATCTCASAAGTTTGAGTTATACCATGGAATTCCTTTTGCTGAGTGAGAATATTTTCTTTCCCGTGGTGAATTCTGCAYGCTGTGGGTCTGTTTATATGTACTTGAATGCTATTGGTGAGACTTTCTAACTTCACCATCCTTTCAAATGCCAGCTGAAACTAAGTATTTCCTCTGTGTTTTAAGTTCTGTCATCTGTGGGTAAAAATTCTAAGTTGATCAGTGTAATCATCTCGTGTTTGCCTTCCCAGAAGTCATACAAAATGCATGYAATTGTACTTCTGGTGCTGACACTRTGGTGATGTAAGGCATGGCTTAAGTGCTTCCCCTTGTTGGTGTAGTGATGACCTTTATTTTCACTCCTGGAAAGCAAGGAATTGCTCTATCATCTTCCACCTCTCAGGCCTCTTAGCAAATTTATGCCCAGGAAAGACTCCTATAAAGTTACATAGATGCCCCTGGCTGGCTGAGGATGTTCAATAGGATTTGCCTTGTGTCACACACGTGTGTCACACACACTTCTTCCTGGCACTTACAGGTAGTTCTGGTAGGGTTTTTTCATCTAACACAGAGGGCAACTTGATACCAAAACTTAATTTTAATTTACTATAATGAAATCCAAATTACCAAAGTTTCAGAATAAGACATTTCAGACGGCAAAAGCTTTTTTTTTAAAATGTGTGTATTTCTTCTCCTTATTTGGAATTAATTTATTGCAAGCAGGAAGTTACTGTCAAATAATAATTTTTCCTAATCTTTCTCCTGACAGATTATCCAAAGCAATGAAAAGCCTTATGCAGTCAGAAGAAAAAAAAGGTGATGATAACTAACTGAACTGTAGCTATTAGTTGAGTGACTTTCTGTGGTCCTAAACTTGGCAATTGATCCAATTAACAACCTTCTTGGAAGTGTTTTAGCTGTTTTCTAAAAGAGAAGAATTTTGGCTTAGTGCTGTTCTCTGAAAACAAAAGGAGTGAGACCGACYTACATAAGTTAAATAAACTAAATACCTCAGCCAAGGAAATCTTGTACAAAATTAACATCTAAATAATAACCAGCTGTACTCTGTAGAACTTATGATCCTTACCAARTGATCCCAGTTTCTCAGTTTTAGTTTTTGTCATAGCTTTGCTGTGCAGAGATTTTTATTTTTCCCATGATAAAAATTAATTACAAGAATGTATGTTTTGCTAGACTTGTTAAACCAGTGTAGGAAGCTYTCAGATCTGCAGGCTTGTTCAAAGCAGGGCAGAACACATTAAAGGGACTGGAACAGTAAGCAGTTTTCCTGTACTTTAACTTCTGGTGATTTATGCATCTGGTATGTATGGGAATCATCCAATATCCCCCAGAGATAATGTCTGGAACCAGACATACAGTTTACCTGCTTCATATTCCCATTTTCTGTAACAGTAGATTGATCCCTCAGGCTTTTCAATTCATGAAATTGCTATCATGATGTTCAGCGAAGTTGGTCTTTTTTGTAACACCCATGTAATACCCTACATGTAATACCCTACATTGTTAGATGCAGACTGGAGTAAGAACCTTTTGGTCATATTTGAGAAATGTGATATTTTTCTCATCTATAAGGCATTGTTTTTTAGGAGTGCCAGCACCGTATTGTATCATTTATGAGCCTGAGGAGGTAGTTTCAAATGCTTGCTCGATAGAAGCAGTTAAAAGTAAAGACTCTGTCAGGCTGTGTCCTATACCCTGTGCCCCCTCGGTTCCTATAAGATGCAACTATGCCAACTATATCCCTTCTCCAGAGGGAATGGGGGGTAAACATCAATGGCTTCACTTTCCCAGAAGCAGTAGTGATGACATTAAACATGTAAGGGATCATTAGGGGAAGTCTAAATGACCATTTTCATGAGTGATTGTGAGAGACCCCTGAAACTGTCCTAGAGTTTCCTCAATGCACTTCAGGATTAAGCTTGTGTAAGGTTGGGTGTTGTTCCTTTGTGGCAAATGTTCCCAGGAAGGCACCAGACACGATGGGGTTTAATGAATACAAGGCAAAGGAATGCAAAGGTACAAAACCAGCCCGAACAAATGGCACCAAAGAACAAAGAACTGTAGAAGGACTTCCTGGCTAATGTGTGCTTTGCACAGAAACCRGATTGTGTCCCAAAGAGGGCATTTTGCTTCCAGAAGGAATGTGTATTTTTAATGGAGAATTRTTTGGTAGACCTAGAAAMTGTCRTTTAGGTAAATAATGYACTACACGTAATATGCACAAAYRTTTATGAAGATATGTAAATKAATAMATTTATAGTCAAATGAGGTAAAGCTATTCACATCAACTTGCTAAGAAATTAAGGATTACTGTGAAAATAATTTTTAAGGTAAAAAAATTCATGTACTAAATACATAAAGACTGGAAACAAATGCAGGATCTTTCATCCTTAAGGTTCAGTTRATTCCCAAAATGTATCCTGTTCAACTGAAATCTGAGGTGCATTTGAATGTTGAAAGGAGTTGGGCTTTGTTGTGATGGGTGCTTAAGAGTATCAAAAAGGAGTTTCACTGCTACTGGTAGCCTGTAACTGTTCTTTWCTAGGCAATGCACACATCTCTGTTGGTGGTATCAACAATTTGTGGATAGAATGATAGAAGAATTATTCWTTGCAGCCAGAAGGAGTGACTGGAAAATGTGGAACCAGAGCTACTGGTAGCTGCAGAGAGAAGCCAAGAATTTGGGGTTTTAATCGTGTTAATAGCAAAAGTGAAATAAAGGCAGTTGGATTACACTGGGTTTGTTTTTTGGGTTTGTTTTTTTTTGTTTGTTTTTTGGGTTTGTTTTTTTTTTAACTGTTTGTTTTTTTGGTTTTTGTTGGTTTTTTTTTTTTTTCCCCATTATCTGTGTCTTTTTTCTGCCAGTCCTTTGTCTTAGATTATAGAATCTTTATTTGGAAAGCACTGAGTGTATTTTGGATGCTGTCAAAATCTGACAAAGCTGGTGAGACAACAGGTGCTGAAATTCAAGTCCTGGATTACCCCAGGAATTCAGTAAAGACTTTGCTGCAGTTAAAGGTAGGTCAGTAGGAAAGCACAAAGAGCTCTGCAATGGCATCTGTCTTTAACACTCAATTTACTTTCTAAATGTGTGACTTCAGACCTTCTAGCTGCTAATAAAGTGCCTCCTAACAAACTTTGAAAAACTACCCACCTCAAGTATGAAAAGAAAAAGCACAAGGTAAGTTTCACTCTAAATAAGACAGTATTATTAAATGCAAAAGCCAAACGATTTTGTTTTGGTTTGTTTGGTTTGTTGTTTTTTTTGTTTGTTTGTTTTGGGTTTTTTTTTGTTTTKTTTTTTTTTTGTTTGTTTTTGTTTTGTTTTGTTTTGTTTTATTTCGGAAGTGGATAGAGTAAGTATGAAGGAGTTTTCTTGTGGATATGCAAACTACTCCCCCTTCACAAAGGCACCTTGAAAGGTCCATCATCTGCACCCCTATGAAAGCCAATTCAATTAGCTGCTTAACAAATATGTGCTGGTATTTTAAAAACTCATTTGTTTTAATGAAAAAAGGTGCATTGAAAAACAAGGGGGCGTGTTGGTATTGTTTGTTCGTTTAAATATAAAAGATGATTTATCATGGAGGAGAACATCAATATAAACCAGCCTTTCAAAATTAAAATGTTTTCTAATGATCAGTGTGGGTAGGTAACTTCATTGGTATTTGATGGTCAGATGTTACACACTCACATTTTACCATTAATGTGTAACAAATGCAATTTTTTCCTATTACTATAAATCTATGTCAAAGGACAGTAATTGTGTTGCTAGTAAAGGACTGATTGTATTTTCCTGACCAAAAAATAAACTGTAAACAAACAATCTAATACAACATTGTGAAATCTCAGACTATAATGGCTAAGGCAGTGGATTAAACATCAAATTTCTTAAATTGTATTTCTGCCTGTGCTGACATAGTTTATGCACTGTGGCRACATTTGCAATCTTCTCTGAGCTGCAGCTTTCTAAAGGAAATGTGTCCTTAACAAATATTTAGAAAAGCCAGTTACCAAGAGAGAGGAAAATACTGACATGCAAAATAAATCTGAAATTTGCTAGAGGTTCTTACACTAGAAACAGACAGGAGTCAATCATGCCAAACCTCTTTATTCTGTGGCCTCAGCAGCAGAAAATTCAGCTCCTTTTTAAGCCTGTCTGACAGTGTTTTGGACTGTGCATAATCCATTATGGCATATATTATCCTTGTCCCAGGGAAATTTTGCAGACAACCTCCTCCAGCATRAGAGAACAATACACCTACATGAAAGCTAATATATTTTTATTGTTGTACTCTACAAAGCTTTTCCCATTTATTTTAATCTGTCATAGCAATAGTTACAAAGATTAACTTCCATATTAACAAAAAAAAATGCACTGAAGATGTCAGAGCTAATAAAATTATTTGGATTAAATTTTTTTTGAAATAACCATCTGTTCTTTAGATATTTATATCTGTGTTACATAAWTGTACTAATAATTGCTGTATAGCCACTACATATCTATTGATGACAAAAATACATATTTGTAACTTCTACACCATTTTATGTCCAGAAAGAATTGGAATTGGAGTTTTTTGTACTGTTCATGTACCAAACATTCGTAGAGAGTGTATTTGAAACATTCTTATATTTGCCCCCTGCAAAAAATGAGGAACAGTTCCACCCACAGCTTGGGGCTTAGTTTTGGTTGAGAACTAACCAGAGCAGGTGCCATTATTCACCTCGATGTCATCACTCCTCTTGTGGGCTCACCTGTAATTTAGAGATTTGAACATTTGTTTTCTCAAATTCCTTGAGAATTACTAATAAAATGCATCAAGAAATGCAACTGTTTTGCAAACTCCCCCCTCTCTCCACATCCTGACAAAACCTCTACAAAATGCTGCAAAATCAGTTTTCCTCACACTGGCTGCTTATATTGTGCAAATGTAACTGATTGTGCAAAGCACAGTGCAATGGATAAAGAGGCCAATGAGTGTTCTTCAGCCACGGCTCAGTTAGGTACATTTTAGGTTTAACTCTTCCATGTTAAAATCTTTGAAGCTCATCCCATACCATTTGTTCATGGGATTTCTGCTGTCCCATTAATTTGCCCGTTAAGGAGCATTGCTCAGTTCTGTATTGCAGTGGTTAAACATCCCCCATTAGTCTGGAAAATACTTCTGATACAGCTGCTTCTGTCAGGTCTATAAAGAGTCTGCAGTAAAGAAATGTAGGGATTTTAAGAGAGAACATTAAAAACTATCCTCACAAAGAAAATCATACAAGGGTGCATATCTCATCTGTCTCTCCACAGTGCTGATTAACTATTTGCTACCATATTCTTCAACTGATTCACCTTTTGCATTAAAACTCATTTAATAATGTTTTCTAGGATTAATAGGGTTCTATTCTAAAATCAATAGTAGCTGTTTTCAAGAACCTGTGTTTTTTGAACACTTCCAGGGATGGTGACTCTATCACCTCCCTGGGCAATCTGTTCCAAGTCCATTTTCTGACAGAAATGTAGCACTCCTCGTTTCTGATACTGATATTCATCTCCCACTGAATTACAGGGCAGTCACCAGGGGATGTACATAAGACACTTCCTTGCTGCAGATGGGAGCAGAAAAAACTTGTTGTACCTGTCCAACTCACTCAAGTGAGCTGGGACATGCCACAGGGGGTGCAGAGACCAAGGAGTGTGAAAATAGTGAGAAAAGGGTACTTGTTTGCGTTTCTTTTTGTTTGTTTTGTTTTGTTGGGTTTTGGGTTTATTTGGTTGGTTGGGGTTTTTTTTGCAGGGGGTTCTTTGTTTTGTTTGTTTCTTTTGAGTTTTCTGTTTTGGTGGGTTTTTTTTTTATATTTAATGAGATTAGAAAGGCACAGAAACCTATCCATACACTAGGCCCATTGTGCTGGTTTTGCTTGGGTAGAGTTAATTCTCTTCACAGTGGCTGTTTTGGGGCTGTGTTTTGGATTGGTACTGAGCACAGGGCTGGTAACACAGAGATGTTTTTGTTACTGATGAGCAGGGCTCACACAGAGCCAAGGCTTTTCCTGCTTTTCCTACTGCCACGCTGGGAATGGGGCTGGGGCTTTGTGGGAAGATGGGGAGAGACACAGCTGGGACAGGGACCAAAACTGACCACAGGGATATTCCAGAACATGGGACATCATGATCAGTGTATAAAGTCAAGGAAAGAAGAAGCAAGGAGGGGGCCTTTTGGAGTGATGGCATTTGCTTTCCCAAGTCACCATTATGGCTGATGGGGCCATGCTCTTCTGGAAATGGCTGAACACCTGCCTGACCATGGCAAACTGAATGAAGTCCTTGTTTTGCTTTGCTTGTGTGCATGGCTTTTGCTTTCCCTGTTAAACCATCTTCAACCTGTGAGTTCTCTAGTTTTTCCCTTTCCAGTTTTCTCCATGATCCTGCTGTTGGGTCAGTGAGCAGGCAGCTATGTGGGGCTTAGTTGCCAGCTGGGCTTAAGGCCAGAGTGGTTTATATAGAGATCATGATGTCCCATGGTCTGCAATATCCCTGTGGTCAGTTTTGGTCCCTGTCCCAGCTGTGTCTCTCCCCATCTTCCCACAAAGCCCCAGCCCCATTCCCAGCGTGGCAGTAGGAAAAGCAGGAAAAGCCTTGGCTCTGTGTGAGCCCTGCTCATCAGTAACAAAAACATCTCTGTATTACCAAGCCTGTGCTCAGCACCAATCCAAAACACAGCCCCAAAACAGCCACTGTGAAGAGAATTAACTCTACCCCAGCAAAACCAGCACACCCATCCAAATTACATGGCAGTGTGACAGAAGGGCAGTGAAGCTGGTGGAGGGTCTGGAGCACGAGTCCTGTGAGGAGATGCTGAGGGAGTTAGGGTTGTTCACCCTGGAGAAAAGGAGGCTCAGGGGTGACTTTATCACTCTCCACAACTCCCTGACAGGAAAGTGTAGCCTGGTGGGGCTCAGTCTCTCCTCACAGGCAACCAGCAACTGCATGAGGGTCTCAAACTATCCCAGGGAAAACTTAGGCTGGACATCAGGAGGAATTTCTTCACAGAAAGGKTGAGCAGACATTGGAATGGAGGTGAAGTCACCATCCCTGGAGGTGTTTAAAGAAAGACTGGACGTGGCACTCAGGTAGGACTCAGAGATCTTTTCCAACCTAACTGATTCCACGATCCTGTGATTGATTCTGTGACCTCTGAATTGCCGAATCTTCTTTAAAAAGGCTGCAAGGTGAAAGGAGAAGGGAATGTCTTTACAAACAAACTCTGACTCTAAGCTCTGGGGTGAGATAAAGCTGATACTGAAAAATAAAAAAGAAACAATAAGAAGGATTTCCATAAGAATTCCACTGATTGACTTATCTCAGACTATATAAATAAATGGATTGCAAACTCTAAGGCGGAAAGCTGACGGGGGGGGGGAATTTATGATAGAAGAGGGGTTTCATCAGGCGTTTTGGGGAGCCTGTAACTTTCAAGTACCTCAGCCAATGGGGAAAGAAAGAGGCACCCGCGGCAGGGAAATTGGGATAAAAGGAGGCTGCGTCCTCTATGAATTTGAGAGACCCCATGAGAAATGCCCATGACCTCTCCCTTTATTCATGAATAAAGTTGCGGGACTCCTCTGTCTCCTTTTTGGACATAAACCTSTGGTGCTTGTGGATTAATTTTCCTAACAAAGGTAACACACCGAGCCATGCTGCGGGTCTGAGCACCAGTAATCCCGTTCAGAACTCGCACATTACCCTTTAGTCCCACATAAACCTTTAGAGCCATTCCCTCCCCTCAGGTAACGAACACCCCCTCAGCTCGGTGGGCGGGGCCAGCGCGCCTGACGTCACGCCGCGCTGACGTCATCGCCCCGTCGCCGCGCGCCCGGCGCCGCCATGTTGAAGGTGAGGAGGGGTCTGAGGGCCGCGCTTGGGGCCGCCACAGAGGGTTCGGAGAGTTCTYCCCGTTCCGCCTTCTGCCGCTTAACTCTCTTCTACTCTCCTTGCACCTGCTTAATCGCTCCTTTTAGCCCTTCAGGACCGCGTGCYCTCCGTGTTGCATGAAAAGATACACATAAAGACCCCCTTCCTTACCGAAAATTGCTTTTAGGATATAGCACGCCCGGAGCTGTGTTGCSGCAGAGTTTGGATTCGTGCGTGCAGATCGCATTCTTTCTTTACAATTGCTTCTTGTTTTCGTACTGCTTCCAGCAGCGCGGAGCTGTGTTACCRCAGAGTTTGGGTTCGTGCAGTTGTTTCTTGAAAGTGTCAATTCTGTCCCTTTAGTGCGTGAAGGCTGTCAGTGAAACCTGCGAAAAGCACGGTTCGGGTCTTGCTGTCTCAAAGGTCTTTGATAAGAGCAGCCCCAGATGCYATCAGGTTAAAAGCATCTCTGTGTGGCAGTCAGATCGTGGTTATGTGTGCTCGATTTTTAAAAGTTCAAAAATCCGGCGGTGCTCGAGTCTTGATATTCATTCTCCTCGGTACCATTTTCTRTGTCAAATATTGATAACATATCTAGATGGCAATACGCTAAGCATAGTAAATACTAACATGTAACAGAAACACAAGAAGTTCCACCTCAACATTAGGAAAAACATCTTTAGATGGAGGTGGCAGAGCACTGGAACAGCGGTCCAGGGATGTCGTAGATCTCTCTGGAGATGTTCAAAGCCCATCTGGACACGTTCCTGTGTCTCCTGCTCCAGGTCCAGGGATGTTATAGATCTCTCTGGAGATGTTCAAAGCCCATCTGGACACTTTCCTGGTTCTCCTGCTCCAGGTGACCCTGCCTTAGCAGGATGTTGGACTGAATGATTTCCAGAGGTCCCTTCCAATCCTGCCAGTTCTGTGAGTCTGTATTATTGATGTGCTGAGCAGATCTAGCTTATTCTGCTCTTGTCACAACCATTTTTTCTTGTGCTTTAATGTCGTGACAGTGGTTGGAATTCTTTCATGCTGAGAATCATTGAGAATTCCCTGATAGATACTGGATTGTCATTAAAGAGGTTATRTGTGAACATTTAGGCACTATGCATGACAGTACTTTTACACAGCATTGAAGGTTTAGATGCTTCAGGCCAACCTGTGCCAAAGAGAGCCAAAGGGGAAGGTGGCTTTTTGTTTGGGGTGTTTGTGCTTCAGGGACAGGAGTGTTCAAGGGTTTGGATTTTGGGTTTGTGTTTTTATAGTTTAGGTTGAGAAATAGGAGGAAGAATGGAAAAAGCAGAAAGCATGAAGCATCATCCTACATTAGGACCAGTATCAGCCTTCTCAAAAGTATGGTCAGGCTTTTCCTATCTGGTGTCTAAAGATAAAGTTGAATTCTTCAGCTGCAGAGAGGAGTAAATATAACTTTTTTACTTAAAAAAAAAACTGCAGAGCATTACCAATAGAAAAGAATGTCAGCTCTGCTTTTCTGATACTGACTGGATGGCTGTAAGGCAGGCTGAAGGCACAGCTCAGTCAGTCAGAATGTTTTACTAATGTGTGATTAGTATGAACTGAAAAATGAGATCCTAAAGGGGAAAAAAAAGTACAGCAGTTGTTCTTTCATACTCCCAAATAAATATTTTTGTGTGTGCACATGCACAGTGTTTCAGCAGCAGTTCTGTTTGTCTCCTAAGGTAGCTGATGTAGGCGGTATGATTTCAACAGCACATTTAAGAAGAGATTCGACTTGCACTTTTAGTGGTTAATTTCATTCTGTTAAAAAGTAAAACCAATGGAAAATGTCTGCACTTCAGTATCTTGATAATATAAACAGTTGACATTTTCAGTCTGAGTAGTTTTGTGATCAATTATACTGTTTTGTAAAACCAAGGTTCTTCCAGTCTTGTGTGCTGCTGTTTGTGTYTTTATATAAACATCTCAGATACCTAAAGCATTTGGATTTACTGTTTCTGCTGGTGACAGCACCATTTACACTGTTGCAAAACATCTTTCGGAAYGAAAATGCATTTAGATTTTTGCCTTTTCAGTGACAGAACAATTTTGCAGTGAAAAAAGAAAATACTGAGGAAATAACCTCTRCTGCTGTTTATGGTTAGTAGCATTTGTTTTTGTCCTGGCTAATGGAAGTATGTGAAAAGTGTTTAAGCAAACACTATTAAAGATTTTCCATGTCTTTCCTTGGCTATGGAACAGCTAATCCAGTCATTGTGGTGTTTCACTTCTAGTGCTCTAGTAATGAATCCATAAATTCAGGTAAGGAAAAACTTCCATTTTAAGCAAGTTTTTCCGTACCTTTTGACCCATCAGATCCYTTGTGTCTTCCTGAAAAGCAGTCCTGCGACCTAGTTCTTGTGTGCTSTTTCTTTACACGTGAATGAACATTGTCAGGAAGTTTTGACAACTATATAGTTTAATTTTTTGTTTGASGAGTCTCTTGGTTACATTTAATAAACATTCCACCTATGAAGCAGTGGAAGAAATTTAAGCTGCAAATGCTTTTACTGCTTGCAATAAGCTTTTGTGGTCTGGATAATTTTAAAGCTATTTTCTGACAGTTCTGCAAGGGACAGAATGTTTCAGAGAATTGKGCCTGTTGCTGTCATCACGGCGTAAAGGATGAACTGGTTTGATCWCAGCCTCAGTCTCACAAGCAGCTAGGTCAATGCAAAGGCCCCTAATGTTTCCCAAAAGGAAGAAGCCTTGCTGCCTTTTCCTTTTTTTCATCCCCTCTTTCCTGGCCCACAGAATTCCTCTGGTGCTTGTCAGGCTGTTTCACGGAAGGGTTCAATTTCCTAAGCCCGCACAAAGCTCTGCGCTTCTCTTTCAGGATTAATCTTTTGTCAAATTGGCGAGGTGAATTGCCTCACGGTGGAAGCATCCGGCCACCAAAGCTAGGGCAAGGTGAGCAGCAGGATTTCTGGGAACCAGTGCTGGAGAGGAGCCAGACACCTCCAGTTTGGTGTTAGATCCACTCGTGCTGTAACCTGACCCTACAACACACCAGGCTCTTGTAACTGCACATTTCCCTGAGCAGTAACAGGACTAGGAGACATTGAAAGCTTTCTCATTTAAACTGATATATTTGGAGTTATGCTTTGCTGTTAATAAGGATGTGCATTTGCTGGAAAATACTTTGCTGGAAATACTAAGCTGAGATGTTCTGTTTTTTAAGTTGAAGCAGACTTTCCCATTAAGAAATACAATTTAGTATAGGTCCTGAATATTGGAAGAGTTATRTCCACTTAACACATAGTGGTTGTGTTGTGTGATGGGATTGAATCTGAAGTATTCAAAAAACAGTCAAGTAATTCATGTTCTCACAGAAAAGTAGGAGACATTCCTAAAATTCTTAGAAATTATTGAYTTTGTTCGGATATTTTCAACTGTAGGCCTCATTGTTTTCCTAAATCTAGATGCAAATATTAACTACAAATAAAACACTGAACTTCTTGGTACTAACTATGGAAAAATGGAGGTGYTATGGGCATTTAAAGTYGTTTGAAATACAAATATAATGTTGYTATTTAAACTGAGAAAGTTAATACAAAAGTTATTTCAAATGAGAGAAAAGAAGATCTTTTTTGTGAGATGAAAAACAGTGAGATTAGCATTTATTTCTGCTATCTTCTTTCGCCTTTAAGCTTTTCCAGCTACCATCTGAGTGATTTAGACGTTACCAGTTGAATGCCTGAGAGCATTGGATTGTGTCCTGCTGACCCYCCTTTCTCCTAATTTCCAAGCATCTCACTATATCACTTTTTACCATGTAGGGGGACATACCCATGTCTGCATGGATGTGTTCAAACATGTTGCAATTTTGTTTGCACATAATGATGTACTTGTCTTCATGTAATGTTTCCAGGTAATTCGGCTGGGGGCCACCCCTGTCAGCCTGAGCTTGCTCTCTGTCCAGGTTTATGCTGCTTCTCCAGAGAAGGCTTCCAAAAAGGAGCTGCTGAAAATTGAGGAGGTAAGTGTGGCTAGTCTTAGTATGCTTCTGTCTAAAGAATTCAGGAAAACATTGTTTTGATGTGTGAAAACATTTGGATGTCATCACCTTTTCTATTCTTGTCTTTAAATTTGCTTCTCAGTTTTCCACAGTAGAAACATCTATATAGTTTTGCTTATACCTGGACATTACATTTGATGTTCTTCACTTGATAGTGCTAGGCTTGCTTGTGTTTAAGATCTTTTTCCTGCATTGAAGCCTTATATTCTTCATTCAGAAATGATGTTTTCGCATTTGTAGGTTTACTTGTGATTGTATTTCAAATCCACAGGAGTATTTTGTTTACCTTTTATTCAGATAATATAATTTMTTTTTTACTGGAAGTACTGTTGGCAAATTCTAATAAAAATCCATTTATGTTCTCCCCTAAAACAACAAATCAGAATGTTTTATTTCTAAAATTACTCTCTTTTTATGATCAAAATTATTGTCTGGCAATACTTTCAATCCACCATAGTAGCCTACAGAATTTTATCACTGTTCCTTTCTTTACAGTATTTGGACCTAAGCAACAGCAAATACAAAAAGWAGTGGTAATAAATACCTGTAACCTTTTTAATTCTTTAGGATGTTWCAAATGTCTTGGTTATAAGTAGAACTTTAAAACACCCTGTTAAACTGAATCCAGCTTTATATCCATGAGACCGAGCAGTTGTTAAATTGTTGTTACATAAGCACYGGAACTAAATTAGACTGGTGTTTGTGTGTATTTAGGTTTTTTGGCTGTGTTTGTTCAAGGGCAGTTCCCTTGTCCAGGATGAGAGGGAGCTGCAGTGGTCTCCTGACCCTCCCCAGCCCAGGAACCTCAGCCTGGGCTGTCCCGTGCCCAACCTCCCCTGGCCTGAGTCAGTGGTGAGGCAGCAGCGTGGAGTTCATGTGAGCTGAGTAATGGGCTGCCCATCAACTCCAGCACAGCAAAATGTGCAAGCCATGGCRTTTTGGCTGCCTTTCTTGTCATTCATAGGCTGCTAGTTTGGMTCTCTACTGTGTCAGCTGTCTACTTTTGTAAAATAGATGGGAATTTCCTTATCTCCAAGACTTCTCTCCTCGTGCCAGACATTGCTGTTAGTTGTCCAACAGGATCAAAGTTCAGCTTGTGACTATGATTGCTAGGGATAACCACATTTCCTTGGGAAATGGGGCTGGAATTACTTGTCTTATGGGAAGTCCATGTATTATGGGAAATCCAGCTGCATAACTTATCAAATTATTGGACAACTTCTGTGTGGTTTTATGTTTCTTTATGGTTAGCAGCTTTTTTGATTATGACGGAGATAAATAGTTCTTTTCCAGCTGATCATGGTAGGAAGGTTTGCTGCATTTTAATGCACTTTGGTACTTATAATCATCAGTTGATAATAAACTGCTAAATGGAGTATAAATGTGGTATAAATATAAGCTCTTTATACTAAACATCTATGTAGTATATAAACTGCTAGAAATTTTAATAGGTTTTGTTTTGATCTGAACTTTGCTATTCATCTTAAACAGTACAGACTTTGGTTTTCTTTTTTTTAATGGAATACAATTTCAAATATGCTGAGGTAATTGCAGTAAACGTTGTGATTCTAACCCGTAAATAGGGTGGTTTAGCATTTAGTATTTGAAGATACCCATTGCTCGTTACAGTTCCTCTTTGCTCAGTGGCAGGATGGTATTAATGCTGTCAGTTGCTGATGTGGTTAATGACCAAAGGCTGGGAAGTTGTACCATTTTCCTGCTCAGTAACAAACAGGCACATTTGTATTGGATGTTAACTTTGTTAGAAGCTGCTTAGGCTCTTTAATGACGGCTTGTGCAAATAGAGAAAATGATTGATTATGATTTATAGTACATTCAGTATKTTAACTGGGGACCAGAAGTGCTGATTAAGGTGAGAAACATTTTTCACAATTATGTTGTGTGTTCTTATGAAACTAGTTTAATATTAATTTATAACTTGTGACTTGGGTCACATAGCAGCTGTGAATGAATTGTATAGCAGTTAGAAGTCATCTTCATCATAATTATGTGCTGTATAATTAAACTTTGCTCATAATGGTTGTCTCACCATTACTGTGTGAATTTTTATTATGCATTGTTTATATAGTTAGCACAGTGTTAGGTGTTCTCTGTTTAGACTGTTCATGCCCTGAAGACCTACTTACACAATTACACCTTTGTTTTTAACATCTTGTTTGCTAATATTCACAGCTGTCACTGTACTCCTCCCCAGCTCGTGAGACTAAATATGTGGAGAATCCCAAAACCAAATTGGAAGAGGGGGTTTCCAGTTTGCGGCATTTTATGGAGCCATATACATCCTGGTGTAAGGTATAATGGTTTGTATTGCAGCTGATGGTGGTTYAGGGATAAGCTCCACCTGGGATTATGGTTTGTTTTTTCAGAGTTGGAATTAACAGATAGCAGCTAAGTAAAAGTTGATAGCTGTAAAAGCATTTCTCAAAAATGCTGCATCACTTAAAGTTTTCTGCATTACTCTAAAATKTTCCGCAGTTTACATCCTAACCCCCTTCTCACACAAAACCAGTTGTGTCTTTATACTAATTTGCTGAGATAAACCCTGAGTTTTTTGCATTTTGTCTCATTTCAAAAGAATTAAAATTAACTAAAGGATGGAATTGTTTTCTGAAATTAACTTTAAGCCTAAACATATCTAGGGATATCTGATTTGGCACTATCCTGTGATTGAGGAAGAAAAGAGAGTGATACTTGCAGTTTTCAAGCTCAAGGAGAAGGCCTTAAATTATCAAGAAGTGTGTTTTGGAGCAGCAAAACCAAGTTGCCCTCACTACAACAGTAACAAAACACGGCTTAGCAAAAAATAAATCAGTATTTGCTGAACTGGAATGTTGAGGGAAGGAATACAACTCTCTGGAAGAGAGAAAATCCCAGACCACGAAGTAGTGGTAAACCTAATCCCCAGACCTTGTCCCAAAACTTTCTCATGTATATTTTATTAGGTAGAAGGTTTATAGGAAAAATAGTCATTAAATACAAAAATAGTCTCTGGAGCAGAGAGGAAAACCAAGATTTTTGTAATCAAGGCCTAAATTGTTGGTATTAGATTGCAAAGCCCCAGGATGACTTTCGTGCTTTTTCATGCTCAGGAAATGTTGAGGCTTACTTTTGAATCAAGGGCATCCTTGCCCTGTTGTTGCATCTTGGCAGCTTAAGTCAAGTCTGTACTTTTCCCTCTGGCTGCTGTGAATCCCCTTAAGCTGCAAGCTGTTTGCCCAGCTCTTCATTGAAAGCCAAGCTGTTCACACCAGGGTGTCCTTTGTGCCTGGAAGTTCTCTCTGGTGGTACCTTTGACAGGACTAAAACATTTTTTTCAGAGTTATTCAATCTAGTATTTCTAAAGTGCCACCAGCAGGAGCCCTGACTGCAGTTTGGGAAGTGAAGGGGGGTTTCCAGAGGATATGCAGAGATCTGACCTCCTGAACACATGGGTTTTGGTTGGTTGCCTATGGTAACCCCAAATAACCCAGTTGGCCAGTARGACTGACTAAAGATAAGCCTTTAACCTTGCTGTATGTCTTGCTGGCCTGTTGTCATCCTATTTATTTTATTTTTTTTGTCTGTGTGGTGGTCATTGACATAAGATGTGCTCTTCTGCTCACACACAATAAGCCATTTCCTGGCAGTGGTTTACTGACTCATTTTATGAAGTGGGCATGTAAACTTTATGGGTTTGGGACAATCTTGYTTGCTTAACTGTAGTCAGAGGTAGCTTTAGTTTCACACCTCCTGCCCCTCYCTGCTATGTTGAAGAAAATAATATTTAGATGTGTCACAGTTGTCTTTAAAATCAAAAACATAAAGAATAATAAGAATAAAATTCRTTATGTTTGTATATCCATTTTGCTTTTTCAAAATTACTTAACTGCAGTGGAAATGCAGCWCAAAATTCAGATATAGAAATGAACCAATTATGTTTCATCTGTGACAGAAGATCAGCCTTCATCTCTGGGGTCTTTAGAGCAAGTTCTTCTAAAATTGGCTTTTAATAGACCAACATCCATTTAGAGTTGTGCTGTGTGTCACAATGCTAGCATTTTTTTTATTTTCATGACAGATGGGGTTTTTTTACATCAGTCTTGCCAATGAGGAGATGAGAGGTCTAAAGATACAATCCCTATACAGTATTCTAAACTGTGAAGATGCTTTCACTTTGGCATATGCAGCTCAGGTGGAATAGCAAGACTATGCTCTGCTTTAGCTTTGAGCCTTTATGTTTATGCATTAGTTCCCTAATTTAYAGACAACCTTACACTGTCTCTATGAAGGATTATTAGCATGAATATCAATTAGMAGTGTTCTTTTTATTGAGGTTTTGTTTTTTATTTTGATAAAAAGTAATGTGAATTCTTCCTGATTATTCTCAGTCTGAAAAAAATCTAGAAATAATATGTGGGGTTGATGCAATGTCTTTGATTTACTTTGGACATCTATGGACATCTGGTTTTCCAAGTCACTTCAAAAATGCAGTTTGTTAGCCTAAGATGGTTTCCTGCAGGTATAATTTATCACCTTAGAGAATRAGTCACATACCACTGTAAAAAAGGAGTTTATTGCAGTGTTTTCTTCTTCTTTTCTTTGCATCACCTCAAATATTTTTGCAATACCTACATACATGGAGAAATCTGAGATAATTCTGAGTTTCAGCTGCCTRATCTCAATAAAATACTGAGATTGAMATCTGTGTTCTGAAGTATTATATTTCTTCTTGTCTCCTTTGAGAAAAATCTGTACGTTATTCTAAATGTAACACTGAGCAAGCAGAGCCCTGTAAGTGAAGAATGGAAGTGGGACTAAAAGTAAGTTATTTTAGGGGCCCATCACTTTTTTCTTTCCTGGTCTGTTTTTTTTTTTTTTTTT